>NC_061114.1:20535144-20607890 GCF_002878395.1 Capsicum annuum
CATTTCCAATTATCTTTCAACAACAATCAAATAACATACTTCTTATGCTCACATGCATATATATATACATATCCATATAAATAACACCAACATAATTTACATCCTTACCATAAAATGACCCTTTTGATTTTGAAGTCCTGTTGGCACAAATAAGGGGTGCTTCTCGAAGCCCCCGAGACGGTGAACACAACTACGGAATCAATTTGGATTTTCTACGGTTGAATCACAAGATAATTGAAGTTGAACTTAGGCTAGGGTTTCTTATTCTTCAATAATTTGGATGATAAATGATGGATATGAGGCTAAGTATATGTATATAATGACCAATTTTCGTCCATGAGTTGATGGAAAATGACCATATTGCCCCTAAAATTTAAGTAAATCCGAATCTGTCCATGGTGGACTATTTTGATAGGCTAAAGTAAATCGACCATAACTCTTTGCTCCAATATCGGATTTGGGTGAAGTTGGTATCGTTGGAAAGATAATTCAAAGGGAATTCATTTAATATAAAGTATAACACCCAGTTCGTCCTTTACAAGGAGTTATGATCATTTGAAATTGACCCTAAGAATCTGTTTTGAGAGGCTAAAGTAAAACGAGTATAACTCATTACTCAGATGTCGGATTTGGATGAAACCAATTGCATTGGAAAGAAGACTCAAAGATCTTTCTTTTAATAGGTGGTATCTCTCCCAGTTCATTATATTAAGAGAGTTATGATCGTTCAAATTTGACCCAAAAAAATGGCTGGCCTTAGTAGTTTGTGTGCAGGAAATTTTCCTGCACATTTACTATTCCCAATATCCTGGCCACCGTTTTATAGTTTCGAACGTGCTCGATTATATCCGAAACCTATCCGTTTTTGGAAATATTTATATTGTTGGAAAGCTTATTCAATAACCTTCGTATGGAACCATCGACGGGCAAATTCTGGTATACATAAAATAAAATAAAATTAATTCCATATAAATAAGACCAATACACGTACTTGAATACGCCAATATATATACTTGAATACTGGGTGTTACACTCAATATTATGCCTTGAAGAGGACTCGAACTTCCACTCTCTTTAGCACCAGATTTTGAGTCTCACGTGTCTACCATTTCATCACCAAGGCATCTTGAAAGTGAATCGTATTCCATGAATATGATATCTATCTGGTGTGATGTATGGAATATATGACAAAGGTAGATCTATTGATTGTTCATGTCATATAGGCCCGATTTGGACATCCAATTGCTTTGATTTGAATTATTCGGAGAATGCAATGCCTGATATATATAAAAAAGATGGACAGTCAAACCTATTTCTCAATTCATTCAAAGAGGTGAATAGGGTCCCAATAAAGATATGTAAGAAATAGGTACGGTACGCGTATTCCTAATCCTAAATGGATTGTAACGATGTAGGGATCCATATGTAAACATAGTAATCCCTCCGTTTCAAAAAGAATGACCTACTTTGACTTGGCACAAAGCTTAAGAAAATAAAGAAGACTTTTGAATCTTGTGGCCTTAAATTAAAGTTGTGTCAAATGTACCAAAATGCCCTTTAATCTTGTGGTCCTAAACATGTCATGTGGCAACAACAACAACATACCCAGTGTATTCCCATCTAGTGGGGTATGGGGAGGGTAGAGTATACGCAGACCATACCACTACCTCAAGAGAAGTAGAGGCTATTTTCGATAGACACCCAACTTAGGACCAATAACAGTATAACAAATACAAAAAATAAGCGGATACAAACTAGTATGGTACACAAAACAAACTAACAGTATAACAAACACAAAAGATAAGTGCATAATAAACTAGTACGGGATGCAAAAAAGCCAACACCACTAACCCCAAAAACTACAGCCCCAACACTACGACCCAGAAACTCCAGACCCAAAGGAGCACTCCCCTATTACTACCACCGTGCTCCTACCCCCTATCTCTCTACCCTAATCCGCGTCCTTCACACCTTTCTATCAAGGGTCAAGTCCTCTGTAAGCTGTAATTACTTCATATCATGCCTAATTACCTCCCTCTAATATTTCTTCGGTCTACCTCTAGCCCGCCTAAAACCATCCATAGCCAAAGTCTCACACCTCCGCATTGGAACATCAGGGCCCCTCCTCATCATATGCCCGAACCAACGTATCCTCACTTCTCATAACTTATTCTCCACCAAGGCAACTCTCACCTTCTCCTAAATAATCTCATTCCTCACCCTATCTTTCCTGATATGTCCACACATCTATCGCAACATTCGTATCTCTGCCACCTTTACCTTTTGGATATGAGAGTTCTTAACTGGCCAACACTTCACTCTATACAGCATAGCCATCCGGACTACCACTCTATATAAATTAGCTTTAAGCTTCGTGGGCACCTTCTTATCACAAAGGAATCCTGAAGCGAGCCTCTACTTCATCCACCCTGCCCTAATACGATACATGACATCCTCATCAATCTAACCATTAACCTAAATTATAGACCCTAGATACTTGAAAATCTCCCTCTTCTGGATGGCCTAAGAGTCTAGCTTCACAACCACTCCATCTTCTTGGGACATATTACTAAACTTATACTCCAAGTACTCTGTCTTTATTCTAATTAACCAAAAACCTTTAGATTCAAGCGTCTGTCTCCAAATCTCCAACTTATCATTAACTCTACCCCGAGTCTCGTCAATCAAAACCACATTATCTGCAAATAATATACACCATGGAACCTCCCCTTGAATATGTCGCATCAAAACATCTATCACCAAGGCAAATAGAAATGGGCTAAGAGTCGATCCCTGGTGCAACCCTATCAAAATCATAAAGTTCTCTGAATCTCCACCTACCGTTCTCACACAAGTCTTCGCACCATCATATATATCCTGAATTGACCTAATGTACGTCACGAGCACCCCTATAGCCTCCAAGAACCTCTACAGAATCTTTCTGGGAACTCTATCATATGCCTTCTCTAGATCAATAAATACCATGTGCAATTTCTTCTTCCTCTCTCAAAACTGCTCCACTAATCTCCTCACAAGGTGAATGGCTTTAGTGGTCGAGAGACCAGGTATAAAACTGAACTGCTTCTCAGAGATCATCATGATCCTCCTCATCCTCAACTATACCACCCTTTCCTAAACCTTTATAGTATGACTCAACAAATTAATACCTCCATAGTTGTTACAACTCTGAATGTCTCCCTTGTTCTTAAACACTGAAATCATTGTGCTCCACCTCCATGCTTCAAGCAACTTAGCAGCTTTAAAAATAATGTTAAACAGCCTTGTCATTTTTTATAAAATGGACTAAAAAGGAAAGTAGGTCATATTTTTTGAAACGGAGGGAGTATCTATTTAGATAGGCCCGAATGGCCCCTTCTCATAATGAGAATGTATATAACCTATTCTGTCCTGGTCCAATATCGAATGAACTTATATCATGGAATCGACTCGATGAGTGTAAAGCGCTCCACACTTATGTGGAAGATGCTAAAAAATGTCTTTTGAAAGTCTCTCTTCTTTCAGTATTCATATCGTTCGATGGAGCGCTAGCTTTATTGAATTTTCTCTTCTAACTCATTCTTCATCTTTTTACAGAAAATACCCCCAAAAAGGAATAATGGAAGAAAAAATAAGGACCAGCCCGCACTACTACCTGTTCAGTAAGACCCTTTGAATGAACATGTCTATCACACTGAATTCAGGACTGTTTTCACAATTTTGGTCCAGTCTGTGGTCACCCTAAATAACCAGCAAACTATTTACCTAACTAATCAGTAGTGAATATGGCAACATCTAGGATATGAGACTTTTCTCGAATAAATCCTCTAATATTCTTTGGATCCAAGTATGAGGAGGATAAGTGATCGATATCATGGGTGTCACTTCCAGTGAGAGTGCTAACTTAGCTTCTTACCAATTACAAAGGGTGGCTCACACCTCGGTTAAGCAATGAAAGGAGGATGGAGGCACTGATGCAGGGCTTGTAGAGTGGGATGAGTTTGCTACTGCTTTCTTGGATAGATTTTCCCACTAGAGTTGAGGGATGCCAAGGTGAAGGAGTTAATTAATTTAAATCAAGGTAGCATGAATGTGAAAGAATATTCTCTTATCTAATTAGCAAGATATGCTCTAACTATGGTGGCTGATTCCAGGTCCCGAATGAGTAAGTTCGTGTCTAAGTTTCTGAGGATATGGTCAAGGAGTGCAGGACCGCTATGTTAATTAAGGAGATAAACCTTTCTAGATTGATGGTTCATGCTCAACATATTGAGGAAAAAGAGCTCAAAGAAAAGGAATGAGAGAATAAGAGGGCCAAAATAGTAGTTTTAACTTTTCTCAGTAAAGGTCTGATGGTGGGAATCATTCCTAATTCCTCCATAAATGTTCAAACCCAACCCAATCTTTTTCTAGTGCTTCAGTGCTAAAGATTTGGCCTAAAACCCGTGATAGTGTGCCAGGCTATATGTCCCAAGGTAGTGTGAATAGTGGTCGCACTAACTACATCTATAGAAGGTATGGTACGGACCACAAGGGTGAGCGTATGGATGGCAGTGTTATTTGTTTTAGATGTGGTAAACCAAGCCACAGGATAAGGGAATTCCCAACGGGTATGTGGAAGGGAAGGAATGATTATCTGCAAGGCCAGACTAATTCTTCAGCAGCACCAATAGGTAGTCCTACTCATCAGGGTGCCACTTCTAGTGCAACTAGTGGTTAGTGTTAGAATCGGTTCTATGCCCTTTAAACTCGATGGGATCAAGAAGGCTCTCCTTGTGTGGTCACTGATATGATACAAGTCTTCCACCTTTATGTTTATGCATTACTAGATCCTGGAGCCGCACTATCTTTCATGACTCCTTATATAGTCGTAGACTTTGACATTAATCCCAAGAATCTTGTAGAACTTTTCTCTTTGTCTACCCCAGTTGGTAATTCTATTATAGCCAGACGGGTATACATGAATTTCCAGGTCACAGTATCTTAGAAAGTTACTTCCATTGATCTCATAGAATTAGAGATGACTGATTTTAATGTCATCCTTGGCATAGGTTGGATCCACTCCTACCATGCCTCTGTCGACTGTACAAATAGGATAGTTCAGTTTTAGTTCCCTAATGATCCAATCTAAGAATGGAGGGGTAGTACCTCAGTGCCTATAGGTTGATTTGTCTCATTCCTCAAGGCGAGGAAAATGATTACCAAAGGGTGAATATATCACTTTGTTCGAGTCAAAGACTCAAGTTCCAAAATTCCAAGTCTTGAATCAGTTCTTGAAGTAAATGGGTTTCTAAAAGTATTTCCTGATGATCTGCCCGGAGTTTCTCCTGAAAGGGAAATTGACTTTGGAATAGATCTCCTTTTAGATACCCAACCTATTTTGTTCCTACCTTATAGAATGGCTCCAATTAAGCTTAAGAAATTGAATGAAACATTGAAAGATCTCTTAGATAAGAGATTTATCACACCTAGTGTCTCTCCATGGGGCACTCCAGTCCTTTTCATGTGCAAGAAAGATAATTTTCTCAGAATGTGCATCGACTGCCATCAGTTGAGCAAAGTCATAATCAATAGTAAGTATTATCTCCCCAAGATTGATGAATTGTTTGACCAACTTCAGGGAGTGAATTATTTCTCTAAGATAGACCTCAAGTCCGGCTATCATCAGCTTAGAGTCAGAGAATATAATATTTTAAAGACAACCTTCAGAAATTGGTATGGTCACTTCAAATTTGTATTATGTCTTTTAGACAAAAAAATGCTCCTGCAACTTTCATGGACTTGATAAACAGGGTGTTCAAGTAGTACTTGTACATACCCGTCATAGTCTTTATAGATTATATTTTCATCTACTCTCTTAGTGAAAGTGATCATGCATACCACCTAAGAATTAATTTGCAGACCCTTAAGGATCATCAGTTATTCGCTAAGTTTAGTAAGTATGAATTATGGTTAAGATCCATTGCTTTCCTCGATCACATCATTTCTGGTGATGGAATAAGAGTTGATCCTCAAAAGATAGAAGCAGTGACAAATTGTCCCAGACCTATCTCTCCATCAGTTATCAAGAGTTTCTTGGGCTTAGCTAGTTATTACAGATAGTTTTTTGAGGGATTTTCTTATATTACTTCTCCCATGTCCAGACCGACTTAGAAAAAAGTCAAGTTTCAGTGGTTATATTCCTGTGAGAAGAGTTTTCAGGAGTTGAAGACTCACCTCAGTTTTGCTCCAGTATTGTCTCTACCTGAGGGTTTAGATGGGTTTATAGTTTATTATGATACTTCCAGGGTTGGTGTTGGTTGTGTGTTAATATAACGAGGCATGGTCATAGTCTATGACTCTAGATAGCTTAAACTTCATAAGAAGAATTATCCAACCCATGATCTCGAGTTGGCAGTAGTTGTTTTTGCCTTAAAATTTGAAGGCATTACCTATATGGGGTTCATATGGATGTGTTTACTAATCACAAGAGCTTACAATATATATTCACGCAGAAAGACCTAAATCTTCATTAGGGAAGGTGGCTTGAATTGTTGAAAGACTATAATATAAGTATGTTATATCACCCGGGTAAGGACAATGTTATGGCCAATGCCCTTAGCATGTTGTCCATGAGAGATGTTTCCCATGTTGAGAATGATAAGAATGAGTTGGTTTACGAGGTTCATTATCTTGCCAGATTAGGAGTTTGATTGGTCGATTCAATTGAAGGCAACATATAGGTTCAGAATCTTCATTGGTTGCTGAAGTAAAGGAAAATCAAGATAGAGATCCTATTTTTCTTAAGTTAAAGGAGGTAGTTAGGGATCTGAAGATTGAGTTTTTCTCCCATGTGGAAGATGGTGTACTTCATTGTTAGGGCAGGCTATGTGTTTTAAATGTGGATGGTTTAAGGCAACAAATGTTAGCAGAAACGCATGGTTCATGATACTCTATTCATCCAGGATCCACTAAGATGTACTGCGATTTATGGGAGCTTTATTAGTGGAATGGTCTAAAAAAAGTAACACCCCAAATCTGGTACCCGAAATGCTACACGGTGCTATGACCCCGTAGGACCACAAGTAACCCATGACTGATATCTGTACCTGTATACTGCATAAAATACTTTATAATATGGAAACATGAAATAAAAGGCCATAAGGTTCAATACTGAACATGATCTGAATGATATAACATCTGTGTGGGGTAATAGAATACACAAAACAAAACTGAACATATTGAAGTCTGAAATATGATAGTCTAAAAAGCCTCTAATTAACTGAACTGTCTGAGTAAGGAGTTGATGGGACATGTCCCCAACTAACTCCAACTAGTAAACTGATTAATGATATAATAGGGAAATAATCATGTCTTCGAAAGATAAGAACTTACTTCTAACTCTGTCTGCGAATATCTAGAATCCACTATTGTGAGCATGAGAATACATATATGAGATATAACAACTAACACTCATACTATGATAACATAACTACTGAATCTGAATATAACTAATAACATGAGTGACTGTATCTGACAGTCCTGAATCTGATGGAACTATCTGAGTTCCATACTGTATCTGAGTTGATTGTATCTGACAATCTTGAAATTTGAAGAACTATCTGAGTTCTATTACTGAGATTGATTGACTATATCTGATAGTCTTAATTCTGTAACATGAAACTATGGGAAGTAGTTATCTAACCGATATGCCCCTGATACGCCATTATGGTTGAGCTAGGGTCCAATTTATAACCCCAATTGGAAGGGTGTCAATATCGTGCCACCGGTAAGGATAAGTTGTGGGCGATCCTCATCTGATAGTGTCCCCTATACAAGAACAGTGGAGCCCTTATCTGATAATGCTTATCTACCTCATCAACCCTCATCGGACAGTGTTGGTGTCTCAACCTATGCTGGCTATATAGTTATAGAACGGAAGGATGACTTCTAAAAATCACACCCTCATCTGATAGTGTGTGTTCCCATCCTTGGGCTCACTCGGTGCTAATTCCTACTCCCATCTGAATAGACTCCGAACATGATTTACTGAAATAAACATGGGCTGAGTTACTGAATTCTGTCGACTGACGAAATACTACTGATATCTGACAACTGACTGAGTTCATGAGATCATGGAGATTTTCTGAGTCATAAGACTTTCTGAAGTCTAAGGATCATAGCTTGACTGAGAGTATCGTGAAAACATGACATGGCTCTAGGCACACAACTAATGTTTTGGGTACGAGTACCCCCAGGAATCGATGGAAGGAGACTGACCAAGCATAACTTACTTGAACATATAACTAACATCATAATCCATAATACATTTATAGAAGAATTTCATCAAAACATGTGATAGGCATAACTTGTACATACATGGAGATTTCATGGTATCATGCTAGTTAGGCACTTTTCCTTTATCTAGGCATTTAATCAAACATATTGTAGGCATGGTACATGTAAACATCATTGTACACTAATTAAACATCATGGTTCAATTCTAATTTTATCATTCAAGGATTTAGTCATAGGTTTGCATGAATCTATATCTATAATAATTTAACCCACATAGAATTTATCACCCAACATGGAGTAGAATTCAATTTCTCATTATCCACATGAACAAGAGTAGCCCAATCACGAAATTCATAAGAAATCCATAAACTTGAGTTTAGAAAAGGGATTCTTGGGCTTCATGGACGAAAAGAGTCCATGAATGAACACTATGCATACCTTAGTTCGTGATTTCGTGAAGATTGACAGTGAAACTTTCTTGAAATTAGATCTTCTATGAAAACCCTAGCTTGTTCTTGAGATAAACTTGAGAGAAACTAGTATATTTTGGGTGAAAAGTGGCTGAATCACGTGTTAAAGGGCTTAAATAGGGGTGGAAAATTGACCCTTTTAACCCTGGATGCATCATTTAATTTCAGTGAAAATTTCCTGAATTGGACCCTTGGTGCGATGCGGCGCTATCGAGCTGTCACTGGATTTTGAAAATTGAGAAATTGAGGGATGGCGCAACGTGGTGCCATCGCGTTGCCACTTCCTTTATGACCTGGAACTTTCGCGCGACGCGGGGAAAATCATGCTGAGTTACTCGAAAATGGACAATTCTGAATTTGGGCCCTGGTGCAACGCGCCATAATTGAGGACCCCTACTGGAATTTTCCAAATACCATTTCCTCTTGTGGAGCAGTGTGCCACTGACTAATATGCGATGTTTTACGACGGGAACTTAAAATAGTCGTAACTTCTGACCTGGTTATCGGATTTGGGCGAATCTTATATCGATGGAAAGCTTATTGAATTTCTCACATAACAAAAAGTGAAAATATTGAAAATTTCTCATGTAATAAACATTATTTAATTTATAAGCTAATACTAGACATTCTTGAGATGAAATTAGCTAGGAAAAAGTATGTGGTATTACAAAAAGATATTGTAGAATTCGTAGCTAAGTGTTCGAATTGTCAGCAGGTCAAGGTTGAGCACCAGAGACCTAGTGGTATAATTCAGGAGTTTAATATCCCCACTTGGATATGAAAAGTGGTGAACATGGACTTTGTTATAGGTTACCTTGTATGCGTTGTCAGCATGATTCTATATGGGTTATTATAGACGTTATGACCAAGTTAACCCACTTCCTACCAGTCCATACTTCATATTTAAGTGAGGATTATGCTAGACTCTATATCAAGGAGTTGGTGAGGTTACATGGGGTTTCTTTGACCATCATTTCAGATAGAGGTACTCAGTGCACCTCTTATTTTTGGAAGGCTTTTTTAGAAGGGCCTTGGTAGCCAAATTTATCTCAGTATAACTTTTTACCTGCAGATAGATGGTCAGGCAGAGAAGACTATTAGTACCTTAGAGGACATGTTGAGGGATTGTGTTATCAATTTCAAGGGTAGTTGGGATGATCACTTACCTTTGATTGAGTTTACCTACAAGAAAAACTATCACTCTACTATCCAAATGGCTCCATTTGAGGCTCTATATGGTAGGAGGTATAGATATCCTATTGGTTGGTTTGAGGTAGGTGAGCCTGCCTTGGTAGGGTATGAGGTGATGGATAAAGTTTATTTGATTTGAGAAAGGCTGAAGACAGACCAAAGGCATCAGAAATTCTATGCGGATGTGAGAAGAAAAGAGCTTGATTTTGATGTTGGTGATTTTATATATGTGAAAATTTTGCCCATGAAAGGGGTGAAGAGATTTGGTAAGAAGGGGAAGATTAGTCACTGCTATATTGGCCCCTATAGGATTTTGTGCTATTTTGGGAAGGTAGCTTATGAGTTAGAGTTGCCTGCAGAGTTAGCATCATTAAATCTAGTATTCCATCTCTCTCTACTATAGAAATGCATTGGTGATCCAGATTTTGTCGTTTCTCTAAAAAGTTTGGGCGTGAAAGATAGCTTTTCCAATGGCGAAGTCCCGGTTGAAATTCTTAACATTCAGATCTATAGGTTGAGGAATAAGAAGGTGGCCTTGGTTAAGGTTCTATGGAGAAATCAGTCCGTTGAGAGAGCTACCTGGGAAACGAAAGCTGGTATGCGAACCAAGTATCCCAACCTCTTCTCTACGAATTTAGACTCATCTTGAGGAAATGGTTTCTTTGAATTAAATCTTTTATTTTCTGTCTCAGCTATACAACCATCCTCATGTCACAATATGTATTCATGAGTTTAGTTCAGTCCATGCATCATGTTTCAGAATTCAAATATTTAGTCATGATTCATCTCCTAAATATTTTGTGCAAGATCTTAGTCTTCTTAGTGTTCCAACTCAGTTAGTTTTATTCAGGGATGAATGATCCCTAGAGAGAGGTATCATAATACCCTAAAATTTTCAAGCTCTAGATCTCTCAAAAGATAGGCCACGAAGTTAGGTTTCCAATGCTTCATGTCTCGCCTTAATTCAAAGTCATAGCAAAAAGATGTGAAGAGTTTCCCCTAAGGAATGATACGCTGCCATGGCTATGACTCAGGAAATGAGTCGTAACTACTCGTGATGAGTCATCATGAGTGAGTCATATTCATTCCAGTAAAGGCCCCATGTTTTGTCCCAGTGCCTATGACTCCCCCCCTTAGACTCGTAATCAGTGGCTACGAGTCATTAGGTGAAACTCGTAGTCACAATAGTATATAACTAAAAATCCCTTTTAGTGGTTACAAGTCTAGCATACGACTTGTAGTCTGACATTAGAAATCATATAATGGACTCGCAGCCTGTCCAATGAGTGACCTAGGAACTCAACCTTAGACTACTACTCTACCTAAAGACTCATAACCAGTCCCAATGAGTCGTAAGGTGGTGAGTCGTAGTACAGACAATGAAAGCCCTAGCCTTAGATTTCCAGCCTACGATTCAAACTATGACTCATAACCAGTTGTAGCGACTGGAAGCATAGATTTTTGTATGATATTTTAAGGGCTTTTAAGTCTTTCCACATTCTTTTTAAAGCCTAACCCACTTTGTATAGGCTTCCCAAATGGGCGTATAAAAGACCCAAAACCCCCAATTCCATCATTAATCATAATTTAACTCAGAGAAAACAAAGACGAGTGGTTCCTCGAGTGCAAATTATGGTTTCTCAAGAACAAGGTCAATTGCAAGGGTTTCACCAAAGATTTTACTTAATGTATGTGGGATATTCATCAATGGGTCCCTTCAGCCCATTGAGTTCCATGAATTTCCTATTTCTACAAGTATAAATCCGTTTCCTCAAAATAATGAAATTTTATGTAGACTATGAATTTTATAAATTTTCCCTCAATTGCTTTGATTCTAAACCATGAAAATACATTCCCTCATGATAATGGTGTTTCCATATGTTTGATAATGAAAATGTCTACTTCATGCTTAATTATTAAAATATTGTGTGTTAATCATGATTTTTTCTCTACCCTGGATTGTTCAATTCTGCATTAGATAGCGCTGGTGGGTTATGAACACCCTATACCTAGGAAAGTCATGATGTTATAGTTTTCAGGTTACAAGTCATTTAGATTATTCTTGTTTTGTTAAATTCAGAATATTATCATCATGAGCACTTGTCAATACCATATAATGTTAAATGAATAATAATACTACTGTCATTTAGTTGGGAGTAATACTTAGCATCGAGTGAACGTAGGGATGGTAGCTCCACCGTCAGTTAGGCATGAGTCCTTAGTAGAAATTCCTAAGTTCCAGACCTATGATGCCACCATAAAGTTTGAGGGGTTACCCATCAGTAGAGGCATGACTTCCTCATCCTTCAAACATCAGATTAGTGGATCCACACCAGCAAGTGTTGGTACCCCTATGCACCTTTCCAACTGAGGTTACAGGTTGGACCCTGCTTTTGCTCAGATTAGGGTATGTCAGTTGTAGTTAGCTCCCACAGTCTCAGTTTAGTATTCAGATAATACGAGTTTAGGTTTGTATGACCAAGTGTCCAGTCTACCAGTTAATTAGTTAAATAGTCTTATAGATTATTTCAGCATATGCTTTACTTAGTCTTGCATTCAATTTACATGTTTATGCATTAATGCTTAGTGCCATTATATATTTACACATATTAGCTAGTCCTTATCTCATATACCAGTACATTCAAAGCACTGACCACATACTTTTTTGCACTATATTGATTTCACAATATAGATTCGGACGCTCAGTTCCCAAATCACACGTAGTCCATTCTTGTATTACTCGGTAGCCGTTGTGGTGATTCCTTATCCTTCGAGGACAAATTATCTATAGTTACTTTTAGAAATTTATTTATTACTATTTGTCGGAGTTAGTTGGGGGTTTTTCCCATCAACTCCCCATGTTTAGAGGCTTTCAGTTAGTCAGACTTGATTTTAGTTTTATCAGATGTTCAGATACATTGAGTATTGTTTTCGTATAATATCTTATTAGTTTTCCCCAGTTTAGTATCCGCATATTATGTTATTTTATTATTATTTTTTAGTGCTCACAGCAGGTACCAGACCATGGGTTAGCTTGGGTCACTTGTGACTCTAAGCACTGTGTTACGACTAGGGGTAGTCTGACTAGTCTCGGGTCGTGACAAGTTCAAACAATATTTCTTTGGTCCTTACACTTCTAATATAGTATAGAAAAGTATTAAGTCATTGATACAACTAGTGTCAAGGAATTGGTTTTTTAAGGAGAAAAGGGTGAAAACTATGTCATATTTATTTCTAACAACCCTAATAGCCATGAGGTTATAAAGATAATTTTGCTTATTTTTTAGGTATTCATATGGAGGACAGATAACTACAACAACTCATAGTAGCCTGGTGGAATAGGGAAGCACCTAGAAAGCTGAAGGTTCTATTTAGAGCTGTACCAGCGATAATACTATGGATATTATGGAAGAGAAGGATCTGTATCAAGCATGTGGGATCAATACACTGCACATGAATGATTATGCAAATACAGTAGGTTGTGAAAAAGACAATTAAGATATTGTATCCCTGGATAAAGATGGAGACATAGACATGGCCTTCTCCAGAGTTGTGGATAAGCTGAGAATATATAAGCCTAAGTTGCACTATTATAGTGTGACTTGGAGAAAACCCGGACACCAACAAATCAAGTGTAACACTGATGGAGCTTGTAGAGAAAATCCTGGAATGAGTTCCTATAATTTTTTCTTAAGGTATGACAAAAGTGATGTGATATATGCTAGAACTAAAAGATTGAGAATTAGCACAAACACTGAAGCAGAAACATTTGCAATCAAGGAGGTTTTAGAGTACTGTAATGAGAAAAATATAAGAGATTTTATCTTAAAACAAACTTACTTAGCCTTAAACAAATGATTCTACGATAATGGAGGATACCTTGGGAACTAGCAGAAGTACTGGAAGATATAGGGAATAACATAGAAGAGCTAAATATTACAATTATACACACACTCGGGGAAGGAAACACTATAGCCGATTCCGTAGCCAATGAATTTATGGAATCACATGGTCTTAAGGAATTCCACAGTTTTCAACAACGTCCAACATGCACAAGAAGGTTGATAAACATTGATAAGACACGAATTCCACACATTAGAATAAAGAATTGAAGGATAACACTATAATAATGAACATGAAGATTAATTGCAAACATAGGAAAATAGGAGTATCATTCAAAGTTCAGCATGCGGGAGGAGCAACAATAATTACATAGTTACAACCATTCAAAATCACCAGCATAGTAAATATAGAGTAAGAGTATACCCGGAAGGAGACATTACGGCTGTACAAATAAAACTAGGACTAACTACTCTATTTATTCCAAACCTTCACAAAAAAAGAGAAGTTGTGAAATATTGTACTACCCTGAACCACCAGTCGTAGATACAGATGAACTGAGATTGTCATACCCCCAATCTAATCTGAAAGGAGGAAAGAGATTCCATAAAAATAGAAATAAAGAAAAGAAAATGACAAAAAGGAGAGAAACTTACTGAGATCTATAGATCTGGTCGAACCGGCGTCTTTCTAGCCATGTGAGGTCAAACCTCAACCACCTATGGAATTTAGAACAAGGTTAAAACTGGAATGGAATGGGAGATGAAGGTATGAAGCTATAAGCTCACTAAGTAACAATGAAGCAGATAGACAGAGCTAGCCATCGACTAGAGAGGATCAAGCTGATACACAACCCAAAGAGGAAGGAAATGCAATTGTATGTTCCATCGACGATACTCCAACGATATTTTTCAATACCTAAGCAGCAAAGATTTCAAAGAAAAAATATCTGATACTCTAAGACCAAGTAAAAATATATGTACTTCAATAGAAAACTTTTCAGCTTTTTATTATTTTCGGACCATGTCATTTATTTGGGCAAGTTATTTTTATTTTTTTTTAATTTATTGGACTTGTACATTTGGGCTCTTTACTTAATAAAATGATCTAAGAATAAAAAAGTCTGATTAAAAAAAGTCATCGATAGACCCTTAAACTTGTTTGGAGATTTCACTTGGACACCTCAACTCAGACTTGTACAAATTGAATACTTCATCCTTAACAAAGTTATACCTATTGGCACAAAATGAAAATCTATTGAAAACTTGAAGTAAGTGTAACTAACATGTCAAACAAACCAATGAAGTAATACCACGTGGCAATTGAATTCAAATAATTTTTTTTTAAAATAACTTTATTTAAATAATAAAAAAGACAAGAAAATAATTATTTTTTTTAAAAATTAATCCACCCCCTCCCTAAACCTCTTCTTCTCCATTAAACCTCACTCTCTTTTCATTGATGTCGAAAATTTTACTGTAAAAATAGGTCATTCTTACCAAAAAAAGAGACTTTATCAAAAATCTTTTTGAAATTTATATCTATTTTTTTCTATGAATAAATGCAAGGGATTTAAACAAGAAAAAAAGATAGACTTAGAAAAAGAATTGAATAGAAAGGGAGGAGGAGGAGGGCAGGGAGAGAGTGGTCATCCTTATCGAAAAAAATGAGACTTTGTCAAAACTTTTTTTAAAAGTTATATCTACTTTTTCTTATTAACAAACACAAGGAATTTAAACAAGAAAAAAAAAAGATGATTGAGAAAAAGAATTGAATAGAAAGAAAGGACAAGGGGGAGAGAGAGTGTCGGTTTGGGTGGAGAAGATGACAGAGGATAAATGTGTTTTTTCAGAAAAAAAATTAATCACTTTTAAAAAATGATTTTAGGTGTAAAATTTGAAAAAAAATACTTTTTAAATTTGGTTCACTCGTCTCAAGAGTGTGAAACACACTTTTTTTTACCATGTCAATATTTTGTGTCTAATAGATATGACTTTTGAATAGTTAAAGTGTTCAATAGGAACTAGTCTGAGTTGGGGTATCCAAGTGAAATCTCGAAATAAGTTTAAGGGCCTATCAATGAGTTAAACCTATAGATAAAATCCTTAACTTAAGGTTTAGTTTCATATTTTATTTCTCAAATTCTCGATTATACTACAAGCTGTCAGTGTTTACTTCTAAGGAAGATGCAACATGTTCATTCATGTGCGAGGTTCATTTGATTTGTCATGCAACTTGTTTGTAAGTGTTTTTTAATGATTTTTTTGGAATGATATTTCAACAATTAAAGCAACAATATAACGGATAACAATTAAGAACTGATATATCAATAACCAACATCTTAATTGAAGGAATAAGGTGGGTTGCTCCTCAGCTCAGGGACCTATTTCCAGATGCAATCTCACAACAAGAACTAGGAGAAGAAGTGCAGGAATAAAGTAATATAAAGGACATAAGATTTTTACGTGGAAACTCCTTGCTCAAGGGAAAAAAACCACGACCTGCCTCCAGGATTTCTAAACTCTACTATACTCAAGCAACTTCTTGAATACAGACTCCAGGTATTAACCTCCTAATCCTTCGTTTCCTATAAATAACTCTATTACAAGGAAACACAAGCAGTAACTCTGCTGCTTCAACCTTCAGTTGACTCTAACTAGACTTCCACAAACTAACTCTAGCTTGGATAATCACCTAGTTCCAGATGATTACAAAGAAAAGGTTACACCATAAAACCTACTACAATCATAAGCTAATATAGGCAAACTTTTAAGAAAAAAATATAAAGACTCAATCTACAACAAGGAGATAAAAAATACAACTCGATAAATAATCAGTTCCATGTTGCAATTGCAGCCTTTGATTCCCTACTTCTAAAAGATATATATTTGTAAGAATATAGAAGTGTTGGTTTTCTTGTTGAGGAGGATGAGCAATATATAATGTGACATAAGAAAACCTAGGAGAGATCCCATTGATTGAGGCAAAAAGGTGGCAACAACTTTTTAAAAACTTTTATACTATTTGTCAGCTGTGGCAGTTTGACTGCGACAGCGATAGGTGAGCCCAACCCGTTCCTTAATGCATAGTAACTTTTGTCATCATAAAAACTCCAGGGAATAGGCCCCAAACTATGAATTTGTTAATCATCAAAGCTAAGGACTTAACAATTTCCCCCTTTTTGATGATGGCAAACCCATACAAGCAATATTCAACATCTTCAATCAACTTCTATACAACACAACCTACACCTCAACAATACAACATAAGCCACAAGATCACATGCCATACCAGTTTGCCTAACCAATTTTCTTTATCACTGATGACTATAAGTATGTAGGAATACTACACCTTATTCCCTCTATCAATGAGCATTAGTTTCCCCTAAGTGAGAGAACCTATATCTTCATCAGCACAAGCCTATAACTATAATTTCAGCCCAGTTGCATCAACACCTTAGCCCACACCTGTCAGACTACAGACACATATCTACATATACATGCTACACATTAATTTCCCTCTTTTGGCATCATCAAAGAGGTTAAGCAGTAAACCAGACATGAATAAGCATAGATGTTGATTCATGGTCATTGAGGCAACACTTACATAAGTAAAAGAGGATTAGATATAAATGAGAGGTGATAGTACAAGTAAAGTTTATTCAGAAATTAGTATGTCAAATCACCAAACAATCATTACCAGATGTTATTCTAAATCAAGAACCAAACAAAATAAAAACAACTGTGTCTATCACTCATTAGAAACCAAAATAAGAGTGAAAGAGAATAGGGTACCATGGGGCTTATGAGAGGGTTGTGAGGGAAAATGAGTAGGGACCATAATTGGAAAGGAATTAGAAAAAAGTACCAGTTGCTCGATCCAACTGCTTGAGGAAAATGTTTGTTCTTTCATTTTATGCAACATAAACCTTGAGAATTTGTTGAGTTAAGTCGTTATTTTTTGAAGTCAAGGCTTCAAATTAAGTTTCTAACTTATTCACCCTCTCATGAAGGGACACATTTTCTGCTTTTAACTCTCCACTAGAATTGGCTCTTTTTTCTTTTTTATGTACAAGATCCTGTTCTTAAGGCAAAAATCTTAGCATTCTTCTAAGCTACTGTGGCTGTCAGGACAACTATCTTCTCTCTCAACCCCTTTTATACCTCAATCAGCTCAGACATAAAGGACTTAGGTTTTCTACTCCCTCTCTTGGGGATACAATTATTTTCTTCCAGGGTGGTGAAGTTAAATATCTGCTTCACTAACCCTACCTTTCCCTAGCCACACTCAATAAAGAAGTAGGCAAACACTCTATTCAGCCAAAGACCATAAGGTAAATCATGATTACCATTATTTATAAATATGCATGACTGTATTAAAATGCTCAATAACAATCGTAAGGAGGTTTACCTTCTAATATGTGGACAATATTTCCATGAGATAAAGATCAGGGCCTATCAAAGTACCCTTCATTTTAGATCTAGGGAGTAGGTCCCTGTGTACTAATTCAAGCAATAACTGATATTCCCCCTTTAGAACCCTTTTGTTGATAGAATTATTGTTCAAATTGTCAAGATCACTACAAATTCCCAAGAATCATGCAGACCCCTCTCCTGATTTAATAGTCTTAATTTCTGTTGTTGGAACCCCAAGGATCTCAGAGAGGGTATCTTCATCCCATCCCATATCTACTTCATTAACTTATGACGTTACATATAGACCATCATCAGAGATTTCTAATTTATGGTAGGACATTCTTACCTCTTTCTCATGCAGCTGGGTCATAAGTAACTCAAAAAAGGTATTCCAAATTTTGAAACGTTACATATAGGTTTATCTTTCTCATTTTCAGTATCTTCCATTAGAGCAAAAAGTGAGTCGAACACCAATACTTCTTCTTTAATTACCAACATGAAAGCTTCTTCTCTTTGTTCAGAATCACTTGATGAGTCCTCATCAATAAGCTGCCAACACTTGGTCGATAACCTTGTCTGCTTCAACCTTTTTGCTAAGCCTTACAGGAGCCCTTATAGGAGCTCGAACCTTCTCATTTTCTATACCTGCATCTAGTTTAGCATATTCCTTGTAATCCATCTTGTGCATGGGAAAATCTTTAGTGAAATGTCCAAACTTGCCATATTTGTGGTAGGTGTCACTTCTCCTTCCTTCTTTTAGGGTCCTGTTGAAATCTCTTCTTTTGGCCAAAGCCCCTGACTTCCTCAAGGCTTTTAGAAGCCTCTTTGTAATATAGACCGTCTCCTTATCTTCAGCCCTGGTATATTTTTTTGCAGCCTTAAGGACCAAATCCTTTTCAACTTTGACCTCAATCTTTAGCTTTCCAAGCTTCTTCAATATCTCATAGATTTTGAGATTCCCTATCAGCTCATCCATTTGTATTTTAATTAGATCTATGGCTTCTGTGATAGCATCGACTTTGTTTTCTTATCTCTTTGGCAGAATGCTTAAGAACTTCCTAACTTGTTTGCGAGTTGGAATTACTTTACCAAGATAGAACAACTCATTTGTAATTGCAGTAAACCTTGTGTACGTCTCCTGTATGGACTCTCCTTCCTGCATGGTGAAAGTGTCATATTGGCTTGTCAACATATCCACTTTTGACTGCTTCACCTGTGTAGTTCCCTCATGTGCTAGAGGTAGTCCTAAATCTCTTTAATAATTTGAAAAGCAGAGATCCTGTTGTACTAATCAGGACTAATGCCACACATAAGGATTTTTTTTGTCCTTGTAGTTCTTTTCTATTCTTTTTCGGTCAGTATCATCAAAATCCTTCTTTTTTTTTGGCACTTGTGAAGTCACATCACTAATCTTCACTGGTTTTGTAGGAATAAGAGGACCATCTTCTATGACATCTCATATCTCACAATCTTCAGCCATGATGAAGTCATGAATTCTTGACTTCCACCATCTATAGTATTCACCATTGAATCTTGGGGGTCTGGTGGTAGACTGGTCTTCTTTTAGATTAGGAGGAGATGCTATTTCTCTGCTCAAGATCCTTCCAAGGTATTAGCTTTTTTAAGAAAGATCCGCTCTGATACCAAATGAAGGGATGAGGTGAGTTTCTCCTTAGCTCAGGGACCTGTTCCAAAATGCACTCTCACAACAAAAACTAGGAGATATGTAAAGCAACAAGTGCAGGAATAAAGTAAGATAACGAACACAAGGTTTTTACGTAAAAACTCCTTGCTCAAGGGAGAAAAACCACGACCCGCCTTTAGGATTTCTAAGCTCCACTATACTTAAGCAACTTCTTGAATACAGACTCCAAGGATTAACGTCCTAATCCTTCGTTTCCTAGCAACAACTCTATTACAAGGAAACACAAGCCGTAACTCTACTACTTCAACCTCCAACTAACTCTAATTGGACTTTCACAAGCTAACTCTTGCTTAGACAATCACCTAGCTCTAGATGATTACGAAGAAAAGGTTACACCACAACATCTACTACAATCATAAGCTACTGTAGGCAAACTTTTAAGAACAAAATACAAAGACTCAATCTATAACAAGGAGATAAAAGTACAACTCGATAAACAATCAGTTCCCTGTTGTAATTGCAGCCTTTGATTCACCACTTCTGAAAGATATATATTTGTAAGAATATGGAAGTGTTGGTTTTCTTGTTGAGGAAGATGAGAAATATATCTATTGTGATACAAGAAAACCTAGGAGAAATTCCATTGGTTGAGGCAAAAAGGTGGCAACAACTTTTCACCAACTTTTGTACTATGTGTCAGCAGTGGCAATTTGACTGTAACATCGACAGATGATCCCAACCCCTTCCTTAATGCGTAGTAGCTTTTGTCATCACAAAACTTCTAGGGAACAAGTCCCAAACTATGAATTTGTCAATCATCAAAATTAAGGACTTAACATTAATTGTTCTATAATGATTTAGAATGTTTATAAATCGATGAGCGACATGTCAAATCAATAAACTTTGAAGTCAAACCAAACCGATCGACATATAACCCTATTGTAGTTAGTAATTTTCTATAGTTAAGTAAATATTCGAGTAATAAAATCTCAACTGTGAAGAATATATTTCATTTAATTATTTTCTACAGTAACCATAGCATGGAGATTATGAAATAAAAATAAAAGAACTTTTTTATTAAAACAGTCATGAGATATATAACAAGAAAGAAAGTAGAAACATCCACAACTAAATAGAAATTACACAGTTACAATATTAATTAAAATAGAAATAATTTCAGTCTATACAAATTTATTGTAATAGTCGTTCACAGTAGTGTATTTCACTTCTGGATGGCTTCAACACCTGTAGAAGGATGAACATCAAAATTTGCAGAATCTCCTTTAACAAATACTGAATGGCATATTGCCAAATTGACTCTTAATGGAAGATCAGATGTCTCTGCAAAATAAGTTGAATTAAAAACATAAAATCACAACATGGATATTACGTAGATGTGTATAAAGACCCGATAAATCAAATCAAATAAGAAAAACACATATGATTGATTAGTGATTTGGTTTGATATGACATTGAAAAATAATCAATCATAATAGATTCGATTTAATTTAATTAAAAATAAATACAAGATCATATATAATATATCCAGCAAAGTAGAAAAAAGCCCCAATCAAAATCAAACTTACACCCTTGATGCCCCCACTGTTAACAACCACTGAACAAAATATGAATTCACTTCTATATTCAAGTTAATCGTATAAAATGATTTTCTTCGTTAATTAAATACATTTATTGAGGCTAATACATATAATCAAATAAAAGAAGTGACAATATCTTAAGTGGTTAATTATTTTATTTACGTAATTGACACTTGATAACACGTGCAAAAGTTATTTAAAAAATTAAATTGAAAGTGTCTAATAGGTGAACATTTTATTATGTGTTAGGTGCTCAATTGAAATAATCGTAGTTTTAATAACTAAGCAAAGTTTACCGACAAATATAAGGGACTAAAATGTATTAAACCTTTCTTCTTGTTTTTTTTCAATTTCCTATCAACGTAACTTAAACTGCACATAAATTAAAAGGATTTGTTACTTTACCTTGTATCATCTGGAGAATATTTTCTTCTGAAAGATACTTCTTGTCAAGGGTCTTGCCAATCTTTTTCTCCCACAAGGACATTATCTCATTGAAGGACAAAATATTGGCAAGAGGTCTCATGTGAAGAGTTTTATTCAAGGTTCTTGGATCATCTACTGCTTTAATAGTGTATGTGGCTATGTCTTCTTCCTTCACATATATTGCTACATTGTGAAATAAAATGAATTACATGAGTCAGTAGATTATTGATTATAGTAGATTATTACTCCATATTAATTTCAAAAGTTTTGCATATCAAATAGGTTATGAAGAGTTATTATTGTTGCAAGTCTACCTAATCTGATAGCGTAGAAATTCTCTATATTATTATTGCACATACCACATAAACTCTTTTCAATGACTTTAAGTTAATTTGTTTATGTAATAAAACTTTTTTCTTTATGTTATTATTATTATGTATAACATATCAAATAAAAAAAATATTGACGCAAAGTTTCACATGGGTCAATCTAAGTTACATATCTGCCCCGTTTCAAAATGAATTGAATTAAATGAGTCAAAGACTCAAAATGCATTTAATTGCATGATTTTCCCTTTAAATGGACATGTCTTTAATTTTTGTCCTTCAAATGGCCGGATAGATCTTTAATTTTTATCCTTAGATATCAAACTTATGCTAGCGGGACATAATTCTTTAAGGGCGCGGGATATAATTTGTGAGATATTATAATGCAAAAATATAAATAAGCGTATGTTTCGTGGAAAAATTATTTTCCCTGATGGGCGAAGAAAAGGACCAACACAAATGCAGAAATACAAGTTAATTAAACAAGCGAGTTATTAACTCGTTCAAATCTAAACGAATTGAATTGATCATGCTGTTATGGGCTAATCCTTTTTGATAGTTACTCCTATTACCTTTGGGGTTTCCATTGCCAAAAATGACCACTTTTTCTCTAGGAGGAGTTTTGGCTTGTAAGTCTCCAAAATTGGGCAAGAAGAAGTCAGCAAACCAGTTGGAAATCACATGTGTGTGGAATTAATCCTTGTGACTCAATCATCTTCCTGATTTTGGCCTTGTGACCAAAATGTGATGCTGTTGGCTCAACTGCATGGACATGATCCACATCGAATCCAAATTCCGAAGGAAAAAATCTCTGCAATAACTTACAAAATTATATGATGTTGAAACGTAAAACTTCATATTCAAATGCGAATTCAAAATACAAAATCTAGAATCACTGAGTTTAATATTAATGTGATCTTATTATATTTATATATGCATTTCAAATTTTTCGTATATGTAACCGTAGTTCTATTAGGAAAAAATGAGCTCACCTGAACGGTGAAACCCTACAAAACTAACACAGATTTAATAATTTAAGGATATTAGGTATGAATTAATAAGGAATTGTATTCGTGGAAACCAAATGATTTCTTATTTTTTATTCTTTTGGTGTTTGGTATATATATATATATATATTTTGGAAACTTTCCAGGAAAACACGCAGCCGCTACACCCTCTGACTTTCGGGTGAGCACTCTATGCTGAGCACTGTGTGCGCACTGGGTAAACCCCCTGATGCAATAGCCTGCAAACCACATGGGGATGTAAACCGCACTAGGCAAGCCCTGTACGACAGGCTCAAACCCAGAAGGCATTGAGGAGGGAATCGATCCCTGGTCACCCGGGTGGGTAACCGCCCTCCAAACCAACTAGGCTGTCCCGAAGGACAAGAAAAAATACATTGCTTCAACAGGGATTGAACATTTATGTGTAAGAAAATACCATGGGGTGAAGTGGCGGTGGGGTTTTAGGGTTGGAAGGTGATAATCGATAGCGTGGAATACTAGTGTGTATTTTCCTCCCATCGAACCATTTTTTTGAGTTTAAGAGACTTTTTCTCCTGTATAAATATAGTAGTACTTCTCAAGATATTTTGACCAATCAAATGTGAGAAATTTTAAACATATTTTCTAAAAAAAATATTTTCGTCGGTACAAATTAAAACACACACTCTAAATGTAGTATATATCAAGAAGCTATTTCCTTCTATAAATACCTTGATATTTCCAGCTTCTTTAATTGCTTTGATGATGTTCACTTGATCAGTGACAGAATTTGATAGTTTGTGCAGAGGAATTGAGAAAGAAGAAACTTTGGGGTAATGAACTTGATTGCTTTATTCAATCTGGAGAGGAATATATATGCACACAAGCTTCTAGTAACTACCTTCATTGTTGCACCACTAACTTAATCATTGATAGCTGGACATGGCAACTGGCTACCAACTTCCACTACTAACAATTAACAAACTTCAACTACCACTAACAACCACAACTAACTTCAGCTAAGCATCTATCTAATTGACTCTAATTGACTTTGATACTCCCCCTCAAGCTGGAGGGTCCAAAATGTTGAACACTCCAAGCTTGTCAAGTAAATGCATGTGTTGAGAAGTAGTCAGGGCCTTAGTCAGCAAGTCAGCTTGTTGTTCCTTCGTATTCACATAGACAGCCTTAACCACTCCTTCTTTAATCATATCTCTGATAAAATGGCAATCAATTTCGATGTGCTTTGTTCTTTCATGGAATATGGGATTCTCTGTAATCCGAATGGCAGATTTGCTATCACTGAAGACTGCAATAGGCTTGTCAATGTGAATATTCAACTCCTGAATAATCCTTGCAACCATGTCAACTCTGCTACTACTGCTGCAAGGCTTCTATGCTCAACTTCTGCTGAGCTCCGTGAGACAGTTTGTTGCTTCTTTGATTTTCAAGAAATCAAGGAATCTCCAAATTTCACTACAAAATCAGTAATTGACTTCCTGGTGTTTGGACATGCTGCCCAGTCAGAGTCACACCAACATGTAAGTTGTTGAGTATGACCTAATTTCATAAGAATTCCTTGACCTGGTGCATTTTTCAAGTATTTGACAGTTTTGAGTGCAGCTTCCCAATGTGATTTCTTGGGTTGTTGCATGAACTGACTCAGGGTTTGCACTGAGAAGCTGATATCAGGTCTTGTGATTGTAACATATAACAACTTTCCGATCAATTTTTGATATGAACTTACATCACTCAATAGTTCATCTCCAGCGGTAGTATCAGTACCATGACAGAATTTGATAGTTTGTGCAGAGGAATAATTGAGAAAGAAGAAATTTTGGGGTAATGAACTTGATTGCTTTATTCAATCTGGAGAGGAATATATATATACACACAACCTTCTAATAACTACCTTCATTGTTGCACCACTAACTTAATCATTGACAGCTGGACATGACAGCTGGCTAACAACTTCCACTACTAACAACCACTACTAACTTCAGCTAAGCATCTATCTAATTGACTCTAATTGACTTTGATAATCAGCAAATTGCTTTTCCCCAACAGCTGAAATCACCACATCAACCTTCTTAATTGCCTTGATCAAGCTTTCTTAATTGGATATATCTCTCTAATTATGAGGAAATTGAAATATAAGACTGAGTTAAGTCATGGTAATGTCGCACTCACAATCCAAAAGAATTTATTTTGGCTCAAGAAACCTCCATAATTCCAAATCGGTTTAGTTATTTAGAAAAGAAGATAGATTATCCGTTACAACAGATTATAATATGTTGATTGTGCATAATAACAGATTGCATAATATATTTTTACGATATAAATCATAGAGTGAACAAGTCATATGTATCAAAAAGAGTATGTAGTTTGTGAGTTACATACATAAAATAGTGTAACACCATTACTCTTGAATGTGTCTATAAGTTTTTGACTTCTCAGGATTTGCAAGAGTGCTTTCTCTCACCAAAATGAAAGTTGGATGTCCAGATTTTACACTTTCATTATATTCACTAGGTATTTTCCTATGTAACCTGTGCCTCCAATTATTAAGATCTTGCTTTTCTCTTTCATTCTACTAGTAAGAGAGCGGAAAAAAAAGGTAGCTCGGGTTTGAACGGCGAGAAGGGAGAAATTCTTAGCAGGGAGCGCTTCTTACTGTAATCGGTCTTCTATGAATTTAAAAAGTTGTTTGGATTCAAGTTTATGTGTATGAAATGGAGTGGAAAAGGTGATATTGATGTGAGATTTATATAGGCAAATTCAAGATAGTGAATTTTGCACAATAGTACGCTAACACAAGGAATTAAGAAATCTTAACATTAATAAATTTTGCGGTAGTATTACTTAGTTGCTAGTTGGATCATTGACCTGCTAGATGAACATGTTAGGAAACAACTGGAAATAATAATACATAAAAATATCTTAACCATGTTATATTTTGCAACAAATAAAAATATGCATGTTGTCCAAGGGCTTATCTGAATCCCTTCAGCGGAAAATTATAGCATTCATTGGTAAAATTATTTTTATTTATATATAGTAGATGTTGAACTCTCTTTAACTAGTTCGTGTGTTTACTTTTTTCGATTTTAAATCCTCTTAATAAAAATATGGCTCTACCACTATATATAAAACTCGAAGTTGCAACAGATTTCTTTTCTTGCTGAAAAGTTGCAATGGAGTTAGTGTAGTTACTTTACTTCTGCCATATTGTTTAAACATTGGAATAGATTAGGTGTTATCATGTGTCATTCGACCCAGAAATACGTTTTAAGAAAAAAGAAAAATAGTACTCTAAAATCCAAAGTAAGAGGATTATCATACTTAGTACTACTACGGCAATTATTAGTATTGTTATCGAAACCATTATACCCGTTTGGTCATGGATAGTTTCCATTTTTTTTTCCTGAAATTTTGTTTCGAAAAAATTGTTTGGACTTAAAATTGTTATAATTTTCCCTTCTATCACTAAACTCTAAAAAAGATTATTTTTCGCTCCTAATCATTCACACACACAAAAAAATAACTTCATTTAGTGTTCATGTTCATACAATTCTAATTTTCAAAAATCATTTTGAAAATAAATATTGTTTTTTTTTCAAATTTCACAAATCTTATGTCCAAACGCCTACTAAATTAATTAAACAAAGAAAACTAAGCCAACATGTGAAATTACATGTTTTCTCTAAAATATTCAATTTTTTTCCTTTTAAGGTAAGGTGCTTTGCAAAACTTCAATGCTTAATTGTCGCAGCATATTTACTTGCACATGTTGGGAGAAGCACCAGAGTAGCCTGGAAATGTCTACGATTCCATAATACATGGATAATTATAGTAAAAATAATAAAAATCCCAACCTTATTAGAATTATTTATACTTTCTCCCACTTTCTTAGTTACTTTACTCTCTCTCTTGATTTATATACATAACAAGGTCGACATATACATAAAACTTTTATATATGACCAGGCTGACATATACATAACAAGGTCGATTCATATGCATAACAAGTATGACAAAACCGACATATACATAACAGGGCCGACATATAAATAGAAAGCTATGTATATGCGTTTTTAGAGAAAAATGGAATTTTTGTAATATGTTTGGAGAGATGAGATTTTTTGTAATAAGTAAAACTTAAGTTATGGGTTTGTTTTACTTATTACAAAAAATCTTAGGTTAGGATTGGGCCAGGTATGAGAGGAACCAGCCTACACTGGTGACGTCTCAAGAACAATAACAATGCGACGAGACACCCACTCAGGCAAGGACGAACTCGTCCGAGACCGATTAAGATGGTGTTGTAGACACATGTGATTTCGATCCTCCTCGAATTTTAAGTTATTTTTTTCGATATTACATATTTATATTTGGTCTGATATTATTTAAATTCTTATTTTATTTTTCATAAAATTTTAGTTAGAAATTAATAACTAAATAAAGTTAATTTTGAGATATTTTATTTTATTTTTATTCTAATTTTTAAAAATAATACAAAAATTAAAAAATATTTTTCTTTTTAATTTTTAATAAATAAGTTAGTAGTTTTAGTACTACCTTAATTATATTTATTTTAGGCTATTTATAAATTTTTATTGTATTTTTTTAAATATAAAAATCAATTAGTTATTATTATATTTATTATTATTATTATTATTATTATTATTATTATTATTTTATTTATTTATTTATTTATTATTATTTTGTTATTATTATTTTCTTTAATTAAAAATAAAATAAAATAAAATATATTCAATATTCAAAATCCCCTCCCCTTATCTGATATTAATTATTCCCCCAAGAATCCCCTCCTCTTATCTGATATTAACTGTTCCCCCAAGAATCCCCTATTTAACTGACTCCTCAACCCCAGAAAACTAACGTACATTGGAACATCAGAGACCCTGCATTACACAAACTGAAATAAAAAAAGCTGACACAACATCAGAGTGAAAACACAAACCAGACTAAGAAGAATATGAAAAAAAAGAGAGAAAGACTGAGAAGAATATGAAAAAAAGAGAGAAAAACAGACAGTGAAAAACATCAGATAAAAAAGAGAGAAAAAAATGTGAAGTTGAATTTAACTTCCGTTTGAATTTCCAATGCTGATTGTTTCTCGCATTATTATTCAGTTTGAATAATTACAGGTTCTTTTTCAATCTTGAACCATTTTATGTTATAAATTTACTGAAAAATATGAAGAAAAAATATTTTAAGTGATTTTATGCACTATTCAGTATGTAGTTGAATAATTATGTGAATTGTTGTTAATATATGTTACGTAATTGTGTTATTTCATATTGATACATTTGCATATTAATATTCACAAATTCACTATACACACATAATGACACACAATAGAGAAAAATTTACATTGAAATATCGAAATACTTTCTGATGTTTTTTCTTTTTATCACACATTGTTAAAGCGTACAACATACAGAGCAACACTTACAGACACCCAACCACGGGTTGGTGTGCTGGTTCAATACCTCACCCCTTAAGTAAGAGGTTGGGGATTCGATCCTCACCTCTAGTGAATGGAAAAATTTTCTGTGGTCAGTTTCCTATAGCTTAGTGCAGTGACAGTAGAAATGAAGAATTAGTCTCGCGATTGCCGGCGGTAGGGATACATTGAGAATAAAAAAAAATACTTACACCCACACAGTGGAAGAATGGAAAAATAAAAAGGAGAAAACCAGTGAAGAGGGAAAAGATCGAGGAGAGGGAAAAATTAGTGACCGAGAGAAATCGGTGAACGGAGGAAACCAACCGGCTGGTTTTGAGTTTTCCAGTGGAAAACCCGTCGGAATCAACCAAACCTCACCGAAAAACCCCTCCGCGTCGCAACCCGGACACCGAATCTCACCGGATTAAGTCACTGCGGACCCAAGATCGACCAAACTCCCAAATTGCGTCCCTCCACTAAAAATTCGATTGGAACCACCGTCACCGGAGAATGTCGAAGCTGGCTGGCCAACAACCCCAAAATCCGATGGCGACGCCGATAGGTGAAGCCCAATCGACACGCCACCTCTCTCTCCTTGTGCTCTCTCTCCCTACAGATCTGGCCGCCGCAGGTGAGCCATGACCAGTGCCGGAAACCTCTCCCAAAAATCGATGAAATCCGCCGGTAACCACCCAAAAAAAATTGCCGTTCAGCCGCCACCACGATCATCGGCGACCCATAGTCCGATCTCGTTCCCTTTCTCCGATGAATTTTGGATACCGGCGATATTGACCAGTAATCGCTCTCTTTTCTTTAAGCGTCGTCCATCGCTATCGTACTTAATTTGCTGTGGTAAAAAAGGGGTTATTTAGTTAGACTCTCTTTTGTTTTATAGTATTTTAATTTTATATTAATTAAGAAATATATAAATTTGGGGATTATATCAAAAATAAAAATAATATAGTTAACTTTGGATATTATTATTATTATTATTACTATTATTATAATTATTATTTTAAATGATTTGTCATTATTATTAAATTTTAATAATAATTTTATTAAAATTAACTAATTACTTAATTATATTTTACTAAAGGTTAAATAGTATTTTAAAGAGGCAAGTCATTTAACGCTAGATAAATTGTTAGATATTTTTAAAATATTTTATCTCAATTAAGAATGCGGCGTACACATCTCTTTGAGACATTTAAAATTCAAGGATGCAATAATGTACTTTGAAAAATATTTTTCTAAAATTAATTGTCACTAATTTATTTAATATAAGCAACGTTGACAACTATTTTCAATATAATAAATGAGCAAATTTAAGCCTTAACATAATTTATCAAAATAATTTGAGTTAGTATAAGTCAATAAAAGTGACCGTGTTAGAATCACGAGACTCGAGGTGTGCCTCACACCTTCCCCTCGATTAACAGAATTTCTTACCCAGTCTTCTGTTTTCGTAGACCATAATAAAGAGTAATTTTCTTTTGATTAGGGATTCAAAAAGGTGACTTGGAACACCATAACTCAATTTCAAGTGGCGACTCTGTAATTAAATAATCCCTATTCAATATCGTTACTTTAATTGAAAAAAAATCCTCCGACTCGACTCCTCGGGCAAAAAAGAGATGTGACATCTCTGGCGACTCCGCTGGGGAAAATATAAAAATTCAAGCTTTGGACACTGACTTTACTTACTTTAATTATTTTTGATATTGTGTTTGTTGACCTTATGTGCTACTTACCGCTTATTTACTGCTTTGATATTGTTGAACTGTATTTATAAACTGTCTTCTCTTGCGCATCCCTCTCTGAGTCTCTGAAATAGGATAGAAAAAATACAGCATATGTATCCTACTTTCTTTTTTTAGATAGGCAGAGTGTCGAGACACCTGGTGAAGGATTATAGTCACACATGTTAGGCGGCGTTCGAATCGACAATGAAGGCGGAGTAGCACTGCTACCGAACAAGTTGTTCCTCCCCAAGTCAATTGTCCGCTCGGGTAAGCCAATCTAGACACCTATCCCTATTAGGCTAAACTTATAAGAACTGAAAACTCAGAATTTGGTTATCTCTATTAGGTTCCGCTTTATTTACATCATATGCATTTGATTTAGCGAGACTCGACACAGGGGCCGGGTCTGTCTAGGACAGGTGACCTACTTTATAATGACCAACATGGGCATCCTACTTGCTCTTTGAAATTTGTTTGGAAGGCTATTGAATTGTTGACCGGCTTTTAGGCAACTTTAAAATGCAAGAGATTATATTATCCTCAAATTTAATGAATTATTTTTCAAAGAAAATATTTATTCTTAAAAGAAAGAATTTTTTTAATATATAGTAACATAGTTTTACGGTCTTCATGAACTACGAGGGTCTGATTCTCACTCTTTAGTGAGGTACGTAGAAAATCTTACCCGAGATATGACCCTATATTTTAAAAATATTTATTCATAAATTTATTTAAGGATATTTTTTAAAAACATAATGAAAATAATAAAATAAAAAAAATAATTATTTTCATGAGTATTAGTATCTTTATCTTATTTTTCCCTTTTATTTCTCAAAATCAATTTTAATACAGATCCTAATAGCCTGAACCTGTAGGGGTCATGAGTTGAGCTTTTATAAAGTAATAAAATATGTAAGCATATATCTTAACAGTTCTGAACCTTTAGAGGTCGTGAGGCTGAAATTTTTATAGAACTTCATAGATAAAACAATCATTTTTCTTTCTTTATTTCTAAGTCATTTTATTTTATTTTCTTTTTAAGTGTACGTAGTGGTATTTTCTCCCAAACACATAGTCAAAATTGTCTAGAGGTCTGTTGATGTAAAATCTTCGATAGAGCCGGTATAAATAAGTGCTCTCTTTTAAAAAATAAAAATAAAATATTGTCATTCATGTTTTTTTTTTCAGTTTTTATTTTTGAATAAAATTATTTGCATCTAAGTCCAATTTAGTGGTCACATTAACGAGTCAAGTTAAAAAGTCAAATTTATGAATTAAGTTCTGCCTAAGTCTAGATATTTCCTAATATTGTCTCCCTATCCATAGGTATAACATGTCTCCTCCAGTTCGTGGAAAATGTCAAAAGAGGAAGAAGGATGGGAGTATACCACTTCAGGTTGTAGATTGTACCCCTTTGCAGCTTTGGTTGTGGTGAAATAAAATGAATACATAAGTATTTGGGTTTTTTGACAAGTTTCATGACAATCAACCCTAGTAGGGAGGTGATTGATGCATTGCTGACTTTTTGGGACTCGAGGAAAATGTATTTCGCTTTTCAGATTTCAAGTTGACTCCGACTTTAGAGGAGATAGCGGCCTATGTTGGATATGGGGATATGCATAAAAAAAAATTTATAGCCTCAAGACTCATCCCGATAAACAGGTTCTGCAGGCTCATGAACATACGAAACTCAAAAGAAGAGTCAATGAAAAAAGATTGGGTCTCCTTGTAGTTTTTGTATGACAGATATGGAAGGCAAGGGAGGTTTGAGAAGTACGGTAAAAAACTCTGTAACAAGGAAAGTTTTTAGGCTTGGAAAGTTCATAGACGATTTACAGTCATGGTAGCTTTTTAGGTACTATGGTCTTCCCGAGGAGAGACAGAAAAATTAATATTCGTTTAGCTGGAGTGGTACATATACTGATTAAGAAAGATTACATTATGGTACCAATGATCTTGGCTGATATTTACTGTGCTCTGACCGTTTGTCAGAAAGGAAAGGATTTTTTCGAGGGATGTAATATCTTATTACAGATATGGATTGTAGAGCATCTTTATCAACATCCTACGGTGGAGATATTTTTTCCTGAACGATTTAATCACATCAAGGATTATGAGGAAAGGATGGAGAAATATAAGTGCCCAGAAGGAATTAAAGATTGGGATAAGTTTTTTCGTTCTCTGACAGCAGATAAAATCACTTGGAATCTTTCTTGGTTTCCTTGGAGGCAAGTCATACATAGTTCTATTATTCGACCATTCTTATTATTAATGGGTATTAGGAGTGTTCAACCTTATGCGCCATTGTGGGTGTTACGTCAGCTAGGCAGACGTCAGGTAATTCCCATAACCGAAAGTATGGCTGAGTTTGTATTTGAGGTCAGACTAGAGATTCCACTTTAGAAGGGATTGGGCCAACAGATTTGGGATGGTTTTCATATCATGGGAATTAAAATAATGGTTATAGAGTGTGAGAAGAGAGAAGTAAACCCATACTACTGTGAATGGTTTGAAAAACAGCCGAGTCCACCAGTCAGATCGGAAAGATCAATTAAGGGACCCATAGATCAAAAAGCTGCAATCAGGATAGGGATCGAAAGAGACAAGCGAGAACATCATGAGGCCAATCAGGCTTTGAAAGAAGAATTAGAGTGTGCCAGGGAAATAATAGAAGAACAATAAAGGCAATTTGCTGAAAAGAAAGCTAAGTCAGCAGATATTGAGGTTGCACTTCAGGGACAAATCAGATTGGCTACCACTAGGGGGTCACATATTGCAGAACTTACTGCATCTCATCACCAGTAGTTTCAGGAAGTTGAAAAGAACATGCAAGAAGAATTTGATCGAGAGAGCTCAGTGGATACGTGAAAGAGAGATATTGTGAGAACAGCTGAAGGTTGCTTCTGCTCGTGAACAACGTGCAAGAGAGATAATTGATTCATGTCATGGCATGATACATAGGCAACCCTTCATAGGGTTCGATCATAACTTTTTGAAAAGTGCGCCTAAAAAAGTCGGGATGAAACATAAGGCCTTCCATGATAGGTTGAAGAATACATCTAGAAGCATAACATACAATGTGGCATAATAGTGTGGTAAATATGTAACACTCACCCGTTTTCTACTTGGTAACAAAAAAGATAAAATAGTTGGTGATTGGTTTGTGGTTTAAACTGGTATCACATCCGTACAACACCAGATACAAGGGAAAAAGAAAGATGAACCGCAAAGAGGATGTAGGGTCTGACAGTGAGGAGGAGCAAAATCAATTGGCTTTGCAAGAATTAGCATAAATGGAAGAGATTAAGTTATTAAAACAACAGATAGAGAAAATGTACCAAGCTTGGTTGAATAGACAAGCCCTGCCTTCCTCAATCCCCAAACTTTCGAATATGAATGATCCAAATCCTGCACAAGCTCAAACTAGCAATCCATTTTACCCACCTGGATTCAGCCATATGCTAATGTGACTCACGTTATTGGTATTTCTATCATGCGCCCACCAAATCCATCTGTAACAAACCACCCACTTTTTATTCCTATAGCACCAGCTACTGTGGGTCCTCAATCGACAGTATAGAGGAATATGGGTGAACCAAGCTATGACCTATTGTATCCTCCTAAAATGACTTCCAAACCCCAAAATCTACATTATCATGCTCATCAACACGATTCTCCTATCATGATTGAGAAGATTGTTAAGAATGAGGAACAAGAGGAGATGGCTAGGAAAGTAAGAAGCTTAGAGCAGAGTATGAGAAATATGCAAAAATTAGGAGGACCAAAGGGTGTTTCATACAAGGATTTGTGTATGTTTCCTAATGTCCACTTGCCTCTGGGGTTCAAAATGCCAAAGTTTGACAAATACGAAGGTTATGGCGATCCTGTAGCTCACTTGAAAAAGTTCTGCAATCAATTAAGGAGAGTAGGAGGAAAAGAAGAATTGGTCATGGCTTACTTTGGAGAAAGCCTAGCAGGAATAGCTTCTGAATGGTTTATTGACCAAGACATTTCCTGTTGGCACATGTGGGATGACATGACTCAGGATTTTGTTCTACAATTTTCATATAATATCGAGATAGTGCCAGATCACACCACACTGGCTAATATAAGAAAAAAGAAAATTGAAAGTTTTCGAGAATAAGCTATCAAATGGAGAGAACAGGATGCAAGTGTCAAACCATCGATAAAGGAGTCTGAAATGATTGATATCTTTCTACAGGCATAAGAACCTGATTATTTCCATCATTTTCTTTCTACTATTGGTAGCACATTTGCTGAGGTCATTAAAATTAGAGAGATGGTAGAGAATGGAATTAAGTTGAGAAACATTATTAGCCAGGCCGCTTCAAAAGTAACAACACAGGCAATTCAAAGTGGTTCAGGAAGTTTTGGAGGAAAGAAAAGAAAAAAGGATGTAGATACTATTGTGCCAGGTCCATGACAAAATTGGAGAGGTGTGCATCACCTTTATGCACAATCTCAATCCCAAATGTATGTCCAAGACCCTTATAACTATCCACGATAATATGTTCCTCCGCAAAATTCATTATATTTCATTCCATCTCCTTAGTATTCTACCTATAATGCACAACCATATATTTGGGTTCCTTTTTACTTGCAATGGCGTGCGCCAGCCATCCAAAATCATCCATCAGTACCGCAAGTTCAAAGAGGCCCTCCTAGGTCTAATTTTTGGCCTAGAGCCGACTACAAGAAGGATAACATGGGCAAAGATAATTTCACTTTTATTGGAATATCTTACACCAGCTTGTTTCAGAGGCTCAGGAAAATAAATGTTCTAAGTCCAATTGAGAGAAGGATCCCTAATCCTCCCCCGAAGAACTTGAATTATTTTAGAAGATGTGAATACTATTCTGATACCCCAGGGTATGACACAGAGAAATATTGGTACTTAAAAAGAGCAATTCAGGAGCTGATTGATACACAACAAATCATAATGCAAAGTCCAGATGCTCCAAATATCAATCAAAATCCACTGCCAGATCATAATGAAACAAACATGCTCGAGGTGATACCTAATGGCGAAGATCCTGTGGTTTCCTTAAGCCCATCATTAAGATTAAAACTAATTTTAAAAAATCAGCAAATGCTGTAGATTTGATGAAAGAAAAGCCTGTAGAAATGGAGGAGGTGATAATAAAGCTTGAATCATCAAATGGTTCCTTAATCATGGGGAAAAGTTGAGTCGGGTCAAGTAATACCAAAGCTCATTATTTCTGGAAGATCCACTAAGCCTCTCTTAATCATAAAAGGAGCTCTCATAGCTCCCATTGTTATTAAATCGGTATCAAAACTGCCTATGGTAATACCAAGGCGATCCCCTAGAACTACGATCATGTTGTGGTAATGCACAAGAGGAAAGAAGTGATTGAGGAGATTTATGAAGTAGGAGGAATAACCTGTTCTGAGAGGTGTTATGCTCCAGTGGAGTTAAGAAAGAATAAGCAAGGCAATGAGAACAAATGACAGTTAAGAAGCCAGTTACTGAAGAAGAGGCTGAAGAATTCTTGAAGAAAATAAAGTTACCAGAATATTCTGTTGTAGAACAATTAAGGAAGACACCAACACAAATTTCTTTATTGTCTTTATTGATACACTCAGAAGATCACCGTAAGGCCATAATGAAGATTTTAAATGAGGCATATGTGTCCAGTGAGATTAAGGTAAATCAACTGGAAAAATTTCTAGGAAGGATCCTTGAGGTAAATAGAATCACTTTCTCAGATGGCGAATTGCCTGTAGAAGGTATAGAACATAATTGAGATATTTACATTACCGTGAAATGTGAGCATTCCTATGTCATTCGAGTGTTGATTGATGGAGGATCAGGTGAAAATATTTGTCCTATATCAACTTTGCAAAAGTTGAATGTTAACGTGGAAAGGATCAAACCTAAAAATGTATGCGTCAAAGGTTTTGATAGGTAAAAAACGGATGCCATTGGTGAAATAGAGCTCATATTGACAATCGGTCCTATAGATTTCGCCGTGGATTTTCAAGTGCTGAGCATTAATGACTCATATAATATGTTATTGGGTAGGCCATGGGTTCATAGGGCTGGAGCAGTCGCATCTACATTGCACCAAATGGTCAAATTTAAACATAACAGGCAAGAAATAGTTGTTCATAGTGAAGGAGACTTATCCATGTATAAAGACTACTTTGTTTCGTTCATTGAAGCAAATGCCGCAGATAGAGTTCTAATTCATCAAGATTTTAAGGCAGCCGATATTGAGCATATCCTCGAGGGGAATCTCATTCCAAGACCACAATTGTCTTCAACATCTGTTATGGTAGTGAATGAATTGTTAAATCATGGTTTCAAACCAGGAAAAGGTTTAGGGATATTTTTGCAAGGTAGGTCTCATCCAATAAACCTCCATAAGAACCTCGGTACATTTGGTTTGGGATACAAACCCACTTTTGAGGACATAAAGATGGTTAAAAAGAGTAAAAAATATTCATGGTCACTGATCAAGCCAATACCACCACTCCACGAGTCTTTCATCAAAGTCAGTGTTGTTGAGTCCTCCATGTTACCTACTGCAAAGTCAATGAATGATTATGACACAAAACTGATCAGCATTTTTTAGAACATGTTCATTGAAGCTGATATGGTTGAAATTGGGAAAGGTACCAGCAATGCAGATGTGCAGTTTATCGGCCTTGATGTCTAGCTTAACAATTGGGAGGCCACTCCTCTCCCTACTATGAAGGAGTCTTGGTAGTTTATTTGTTTTCTTTCTGTAATTTAAATATTTCTAGGGTTGTAATTCGGATCTTTACCTTGGTATTTTAAGTTAAAACTTTATCTTTGTTTTTAATGAAATATAGTTTTCCTTTTGTTTTATTTTGAGTCTAATATTTATTTTCTATTATACAGTTCTTTCTATACCGATTCTAGTGATATGACATGCATGAAGAATTGTCAACCAGATTTAAGAATACAATATAATTATGAAATAATGAATAAAGAAGTTGAATACGATGAAGAGAAATCATTTGAGGATATAAGCAAAGATTTCAAATAATTTGAGAATAAGTCAAATTCTAATTTGGATGAATCTGAGGCGATCAATTTAGGAGATCATGAAAATATTAGGGAGACTAAGATAAGTGTACATGCTCAGCCATAATAAAAGAAAGCTATAATTGAAGCTTTGATTTAGTACAAAGACATCTTTGCATAGTCTTACGATGATATGCCCAATTTGAGAACTAATTTGGTAGTGTAAAAGTTACCAATTGATCCTGCTTTCCCTTCTGTCAAGAAAAATTTAATGAAGCTTAAAACTGACATGAGTGTAAAAATCAAAGAGGAAATCATGAAGCAACTTAAAGCTAAAGTCATTTGAGTGGCCCAATATCCTACTTTGGTTGGCAAATATTGTCCTTATTCCAAAGAAAGATGGCAAAGTTCGAATGTGTGTTGATTATCGTGATCTAACTAAAGTAAGTTCAAAAGATGATTTTCCACTTTCCAATATCTATATTTTGTTGGACAATTGTGCTAAACATGATCTCGCATCTTTTGTAGATTGTTATACGGGATATCACCAGATCATTATGGATCTAGAAGATGCAAAAAAGACATTATTTATCATGTCATGGGGAACATATTGTTATCGAGTTATGCCATTCGGACTAAAGAATGATGGGGCAACTTACATGAGGGCAATGACCACAATGTTTCATGACATGATGCATAAAGAGATTGAAGTTTATGTGGACGGCGTAATCATTAAATCAAGAGAGCAATCTGACCATGTCAAAGATCTGAGGAAATTCTTTGAAAGGCTTCAAAGGTATGATCTCAAACTTAACCCAGCAAAATGTGTATTTTGAGTCCTATAGGAAAACTCTTGGGATTCATAATCAGTCGGCGTGGAATTGAGTTGGATCCTTCAAAGATAAAATCTATTCAAGATTTATCTCCACCAAAGAATAAAACAGAGATGATTAGCTTACTTAGAAGGTTGAATTATATCAGTAGATTCATTGCCCAACTTACAACAACCTGTGAGCCAATATTCAAGTTGCTGAAGAAGAATGCTAAAGTTGAATGGATTGAAGAATGTCAAGAGGCATTTGACAGAATTAAGAGGTACTTGTTGAATCCGCCTATTTTGGTTTCTCTAGAGCCAGGCAGACCCTTGATATTGTATATGTCTGTGTTATGTATTGGGTTAGCATGATGTCACAAGAAGAAAAGAATAGGCCATCTACTACCTTAACAAAAAGTTTACCACTTATGAGGCTAAGTACACTCTTCTTGAAAAGACATGCTGCGCCTTAACTTAGGTAGCACAAAAGCTGAAGAATTACTTGTCATCTTACACTACTTATCTCATCTCTTGTATGGATCCCTTAAAATACATCTTTCAGAAGCCTTTACCAACAGGAAGATTCGTGAAATGACAGCTACTACTCACAGAGTTTGATATTATCTATATAACATGAACTGCAATGAAAGCTCAAGCCTTAGCGGTTCATTTGGCTGAAAATCCTATTGATGAGGAATATTGGCCATTAAAGACTTACTTTCCAAATGAAAAGGTATTATGTGTTGATGACGTTATTTCTGATGATTGTCATTCAGGTTGAAAGTTATTCTTTGATGGAGCTGCTAATATAAAAGGAGTAGGGATAAGAGTAGTTTTTATTTCCGAATCAGGATAATACTATCCCGTAATAGCCCAACTTTAATTTTACTGTACAAATAATATGGCAGAATACAAAGCATGCATTTTGGGTTTGAGACTAGCTATTGACATAGGAATCCAAGAACTGTTGGTGTTAGGAGATTCAGATTTACTAGTCCACCAGATCCAAGGAGATTGAGAAACTCGTGACTGCAAGCTTATACCGTATCGAGGTTAGTTACAAGATCTTTGTCAACGATTTGTATCAGTAAAGTTCAAACATATTCCCAGAGCTCATAATGAGATTGCTGATGGTTTGGCGACCTTATCTTCGATACTTTAACATCCCGATAAGACTCATATTGACCCCTTGCATATACAGACCCATGATCAATATGCATATTACAATGTGATTGAGAAAGAACTTGATGGGGAGCCTTGGTTCCATGATATCAAAGAATATATTCAGACTAAAAGATATCCTGTAAATGCCGATGGTAACCAAAAGAGAACCATTCGACGTCTGGCTAATAGATTTTTTATAAGTGGTGGAATCTTGTATAAGAGGATTCCAGATTTGGGTCTTTTAAGGTGTATAGACACAAAAGAAGCCTAAGAAATCATGACTGAAGTACATTCTGGGATTTGTGGACCACACATGAGCGGGTATATTTTAGCAAAGAAAATGCTCCGAGCAGGTTATTATTGGCTCACCATGGAGTGACATTCTATCTGTTTTGTTCTTAAATGTCATGAATTCCAGGTACATGGGGACTTAATACATTCCCCTCCATCTGAGTTGCATACAATGATTGCTCCATGGCCTTTTGTGGCTTGAGGAATGGACGTAGTTGGACCTATTAAGTTGAAGGCCTCGAATGGACATATGTTCATCCTGGTAGCCATTGATTATTTAATGAAGTGGGTAGAAGCAGCGACTTTTAAGTCTGTGACCAAGAAAGTAGTGGTTGATTTTGTTCACTCTAATATCATTTTTCAGTTCGACATTTCAAAGATAATTGTCACAGATAATGCTGTAAATCTCAACAGTCATCTGATGTAAGAAGTGTGTCAGTAATTTAAGATTATGTATCAAAATTCAATTCCTTATCGCTCGAAGCCGAATGGGGCTGTTGAAGCTGCCAACAAGAACCTAAAAAAATACTCCGCAAAATGGTGCAAAAATCCCGACAATGGCATGAAAAGTTGCCTTTTGCTTTATTGGGTTATCGTACTACAGTTCGAACTTCAATAGGTGCAAATCCTTAATCGCTTGTGTATGGAACCAAAGCGGTTATACCTGCAAAAATTGAGATTCTATCTCTTCGGGTTGTTGTGGAAGCCAAAATTATTGATGATCATTGGTTCAAAACCCGATTGGAGCATTTGATTGATGAGAAAATACTGGCGTCGGTATGTCATGGCCAACTGTACCAAAAGAGAATGGTTCGAGCCTATAAGAGAAAGGTCCATCCCAGATAATTGAAGTCGGTCAGTTAGTACTAAGACGCATCCTTCCCCATCAGATTGAAGCCAAAGGCAAGTTTCCTCCTAATTGACAAGGATTGTTCATGATGATGAAGGTGTTGCCTAATGGTGCATTATATTTGACTGATTTAGAAGGCAAAATAGAAGGAATGTCGGTCAATGCTGATGCAGTTAAGAGATATTATGTATTATGTTCATGTATAATTATGCTATGTATGTTTTGTACTTGTATTTTAAAAGATTGAAATGATGAAGGCATTTTGTTCTGCTATCCAAATAATATATTAACCTTTGCTTACTCCCTTTGAGATTTTATCTTTCTTTCGTACCCTTTTTTTGGAATCAATTAAAAAATTTAACAAAAATATTAAAAAAAATGATGTTGATGATGAAAAAAAAGAATCAAAATCAAGCAATAGAACGACTTCATGAACTACGTTTGACCTTATTCTTGCTATGACAAGATACGTAGGCAGCCCTACTCTGGGGTTCGGTTCAATTAAAAGAAAATTCAAGTTTCCTAGAATGAAATAAAACTGGGGCAAAAGTTTATTTTCTTATAAAGTTGATTCCAAAAGTTGTATGCTTCACCCAATGTTATGTTAAAGGTTTAGCCTCCTGGCGCCCTTTCTTTCTAACCTTTCCCAAAAGCCAAGTTACAATCAAAGAAAGACCTTCAGATCAATCTTTGAGAATATTAAGGCTAAACATGTTATGGGTGCATGATATTTCATATTTTGGGTGTTATTTTTCTTTAAAAATAAAAAAAATAAAAAAAATTTAAAAAAAGAAGAAAAAAATGAAAATGATAGTCTTATTGGTGAAAACCCTCTTGGGCACCATAAAGCGGTAGTGAGTTGTGCGAATAATAAAATGAGAGAGACTTATTGGTGTAAACCCCTATGGGCACCAAAAGGTGATTGCGAGTCGAGAAAGAAATTAAAATGAGATAGGCTCATTGGTGAAAATTCATTGAAGTCCCACTAGCCGAAGGAGGATTATGATCTAGATGGAGCATGTTCAAGAACGACTCCATTTCAAATTCAATAAGCAGGCAAAATTTGTAATGATTGGTGTGGGTAGATCTGGTTGTTTGATTCAAAATACATATCATAATCACCAGAATCAGGTTCCACATTCAGATAAGTTTTCCTTTTTGTTTTGAAAAAGAGATGCCTATTGTCTTTTCCTTTTCCTTTTTGTTTTATTTTGATTTTTTATTATTTGTGTCCTTGTCGCCAATTGAAAACTTATTGCCATCTTTTGTATGTTTTTGAGTCAAATTCACGTTAAGTCAAGTGAGAAAGGACTCCAAACTTGGTACCAACTTCTTTAATGGTACAAAGCAAGATAAAGGATTGACGCATAAGGACAACGTTTCAAAGTAAATTAAGACACTCAGAATGATTATGATCTACCAATTTTGGACTCGTGGAAAGATAAAAGGTGTATTGGAAGTTAAATCCAGAGGCATCATATAAGATAAAATATGTTTTGAGTTCAGAGTCTCAATTGTCAGAATTTGGGGTCAGAGGTACACAAGTCAACAAATATTTATCAGGGAGTGGAAAAGGAGTTGAGCATGGAAAATGCACGAGCAGCCACTTCAGAAGCCAAATGCCACAAATCGACCACCACATTTTTAAAAACTCACAATTTTTCTTTGTTTGAAATAGAGATGGAATATTCTTTTTCACATTAAAGTTTTCAGATGAAGGCTGCAATTTTACACTTCTGTTAACGCAAGAAGCATGGTTATAGCATACGATGCTGGATCTCGGTTAGAGTAAATTTTATTCTTTATGAGATGTACTTACTAAAGCAATTTCAGACTTCGATTTATTCTTTCACTGTATTTTTAAAAATATTAAGATCTGGTTACATGCACAAATTTTCTCAATATAAACTGGGGAAAAAATTATGTGTAAAGAATGGGAATTTATTTTTTATCCAGGACCCTCTTGAAGAATGAGACAGGACTCTCCTGAATAATGAGAATTTATTTTATGTTCAGGACCTTCCTGAAGAATGGGACAGGACCCTCCTGAAGAATGAAAGTTTATTTTTTGTCCAGGACCCTCTTGAAGAATGGGACAAGAGAGGAACCTCCTTAAGAATGGAAATTATTTTTTGTCAGGACCCTCCTGAAGAATGAGAGTTTTTTTTTTATCCAGGACCCTCCTAAAGAATGGGATAGGACCCTCCTGAAGAATGAAAATTTATTTTTTGTCCAGGACCCTCCTGAAGAATGGGACAGGACTCTCCTGAAGAATGAGAATTTATTGTTATGCTCAGGACCCTCCTAAAGAATAGGACAGGACCCTCCTGAAGAATGAGAATTTATTTTTGTGTCCAGGACCCTCCTGAAGAATGGAATGTTATTTTTCTAGTTCACTCTTTACTTTGAGTTCAGGAACCTGCCTGAATAACAGGGTGAACGAAAAATAAGTCAGGAGCCCACTGAAGAACAGAGTGATGAAATAGCAAATCAGGAGCTCGCGTGAAGAATAGGGTAAACACTATAAGTTGCAAGTCAGGAGCCCGCCTGAAAAGTAGGGTGAATTTTCAAGTTCAAGTCACAAAGATTAGAATCACGCTACTAGAGAAATTAAATTTTTCATTTTTGATTCATGTGGATGTAAAAGTAGAAATCGTGAATTGAAAACTTGATGGAATCTCACTTGATGTCTAACTCATTCTCTCACCATATTACCTTTGAACTGCTCGTGACCTGAATCCCTTATAACCGGGATAGGTAGGAGGTCTAAAACCAGGACTCGATCATATTTTTCTTTTATTTTAATTTTATTTTATCCTGACCTTTCAAATAATCGGAGAATCAAAAATCATATCTTGTCTACTTCTTTGTATGAAAACTCTTCGAGATTCCACACAAAGATGGGCAAAAATGTAGACACGTGATTTTGATTCTTCTTGAATTTTAACTTATTTTTTTTGATATTAAATATTTATATTTGGTCTGATTATATTTAAATTCTTGTTTTATTTTTCATAAATTTTTACTTAAAAAAAAAAACTAAATAAAATTAATTTTGAGATATTTTATTTTATTTTTATTCTAATTTTAAAAAATAATACAAAAATTAAAAAATATTTTTCTTTTTTAAATTTTAAATAAATAAGTTAATAGTTTTAGTACTACCTTAATTATATTTATTTTCTGCTATTTGTAAACTTTTATTGTATTTTTTTAAAAATATAAAAATTAATTAGTTATTATTATATTTATTATTATTATTATTTTATTTATTTATTATTTTTATTACTATTTTTATTTTCTTTAATTAAGAAAATAAAATAAAATATATTCAAAATTCAAAATCCCGCTCCCCTTATCTGATATAAACCGTTTCCTCCAAGAATCTCCTATTTAACAGACTCCTCAACCCCGAATCTCCTATTTAACAGACTTCTCAACCCCTGAAAACTAACGTACATTGGAACATCAGAGATACTAGCATCACACCGACTAAAATTAGAAAAGCAGACACAACATCAGAGTGAAAATTAGACTGAGAAAAATATGAAAAAAAGAGAGAAAAAGAGAGACAAGAGTGTGAAGTTGAATTCGGGTTTCGTTTGAGTTTTCAGTGCCGATTGTTTCTCGCATTATCATTCAGTTCAAATAATTACAGGTTCTTTTTCAATCCTCAACCATTTTATATTGTAAGTTTACTGAAGCAATTTGAAGAAAAAAATATTTAAGTGATTTTATACACTATTCAATCTGTAGTTGAATAATTATGTGAATTGTTGTTAATATAGGTTACGCGATTGTGTTATTTAATGTTGATACATTTGCACATTAATATTCACAAATTCACTCTACACACATGGTAACACACAAAATAGAGAAAATTTTTCATTGAAATATCAAAATACTTTCTGATGTTTTTTTTTTATCACACATTGTTAAAGCGTACAACATACAAAGCAACACTTACACACACTCTCACAGTAGAAGAATAGAAAAATAAAAAGGAGAAAAAGAGTGAAGAGGGAAAAAATCGAGGAGAGGGAAAAATCAGTGACCGAGAGAGATTAGTGAACGGAGGAAACCAACCGGCTGGTTTTGAGTTTTCTAGTGGAAAACCAGTCGGAATCAACCAAACCTCATCGAAAAACCCCTCTGCGTCACAACCCTGACACCGAATCTCATCAGATTAAGTCACCACGGACCCAAGATCGACCAAACTCCCAAATCGCATCCCTTCACTAGAAAATTTGACCGGAACCACCGCCACCGGAGAATACTGAAGCCGGCCGGCCAACAACCCCAAAATCCAATGATGACACCGAAAGGCGAAGCCCAACCGACGCGCCGCCTCTCTTCCCGTGTGCTCTCTCTCCCTACAGATCTGGCCGCCGCAGGCGAGCCATGACCAGCGCTGAAAACTTCTCCCAAAAATTGATGAAACCCGTCGGTAACCACCCAAAAAAATTGCCGTTCAGCCTGCACCACGGTCATCGGCGATCTACATTCCGATCCCGTCACCCTTTCTCCGGTGAATTTCGAACACCGACGATATTGACCAGTAGCCACTCCCTTTTCTTTAAGCGTCGTCCATTGCTGTCGTACTTAATTTGCTGTGGTAAAAAAGGGGTTATTTAGTTAGACTTTATTTTGTTTTATAGTATTTTAATTTTATATTAATTAAGAAATATATAAATTTGGGGATTATATCAAAAATAGAAATAATATAGTTAACTTTGGATATTTATATTATTATTATTATTATTATTACTATTATTGAAGGGGAGCTTTGGAGTAACTGGTAAAGTTGCTGTCATGTGACCAGGAGGTCATGGGTTCAAGCCTTGGAAACAACCTTTAGCAGAAATATAGGGTAAGGCTGCGTATGATACACCCTTGTGGGTGGGGTCCTTCCTCGGACATCGCGTATAGCGGTAGCTTTAGTGCACTGGACTTCCCTTTATTATTGCTATTATTATAATTATTAATATTATTATTTTAATTGATTTGTCATTATTATTAAATTTTAATAATTATTTTGTTAAAATTAACTAATTGCTTAATTATATTTTACTTAAGGTTAAATAGTATTTTAAAGAGGCAAGTCATTTAACGCTAGATAAATTGTTAGATATTTTAAAAATATTTCATCTCAATTAAGAATGCGGCGTACACATCTCTTTGATACATTTAAAATTCAAGGATGCAATAATGTACCTTTACAATTTAAAAAAATAAAATAATTTTCACTAATTTATTTTACATAAGAGACGTTGACAACTATTTTCAATATAATAAATGAACGAATATAGGCCTTAACATAATTTATCAAAATAATTTTAGTATAAGTCAATAAAAGCGATCGTGTTAGAATCACGGGACTCGAGGGGTGCTTCAGACCTTCCCCTCGGTCCACAGAATTTCTTACCCAATCTTCTATTTTCGCAGACCATAATAAAGAGTCATTTCCTTTTGACTAGGGATTCAAAAATGGTGACTTGGAACACCATAACTCAATTTCAAGTGGCGACTCTGTAATTAAATAATTCTTATTTAATACCGTCACTTTAATTGAAAAAAATCGTTCAACTCAATTCTTCGGGTGAAAAAGGGGTGTGATAGGTGTTTGCACACTACTAGGCAAACGGTAGGACATTGTATCAGGATTTCAGAAGGCACCAACAGTCTTTGACAGAACCGCATCTGACACACGCTCAGAGCCGGCTTTAGTATAAAGCCACTAAAGCTAAGGCTTTAGGCCCCCAATTTTTTGGTTGTCCATTTTTTGCAGTTATAGGTTTGTAGATTCTTTTCATTAGAAAATATTGAGTGCTTTTGATATTTTTCATTAGAAAATATTGAGTACTTTTAATATTTTTCTATCTCTTTTTAATGTAGTTTTAGCTCAAAAAAATTATCACTTTGAGAATTCAAGACTAAATTTGATAATTATTTTCAACTTTACATTTAATTAAAGAAATTTCTTTTTAATACTGATTAATTCTTCTTTTTTTTTTTTTTAAATATTAGTAAATAGGGATAACTTAGTAAACTATACTTTGTATTTATTATTTTGCTTAATGAATATGAAAATAAAGAATTAAAATAACTATTAAAGTGAGATGGAGTGAGTAGAAAGACATAAAAATTTTCAATAAGATAAAACGATTTTGTTATTTTTCAAGTGCATATATTGCTTATAGAGTTTCTATAACCATTGCTTCAGCAAAAAAGAAGTTTTAATTAAAATTAAAAATGATAAAAGATTACTTAAGATCAAGAATATCTCAAGAGAAATTAAATGAGTTAGATATATTATCAATTGAAAAAAAGTCACTCGGAGAAGTCCATTATAATACAATTTGTTCATAACTTTGCATATCAAAAAGTTATAAAAATACATTTCAAATAATATTAACAATTATCTTATGAGAAAAAGAATTAAGGACTTAGTTTGAAATTTTGCTTTAGGTCATCAGGTATATTAAGTCACCCTTACACGCTAGTGGGCTAGCCATTCTCCAGCGGCACAAGAATAAGCGATCTATCTATCTATCTATCTGTCTGTCTGTCTGTCCATCTGTCCATCTATCTATCCATCCATCTATCCATCCATCCATCCATACATCCATCCATTCTTCCATCCCTCCCTCCCCCCCTCCCTCCATCCATCTATCTATCCATCCATCCATCCATCCATCCATCCATCCATCTGTCTGTCTGTCTCTCTATCTGTCTGTCTCTTTATCTGTCTGTCTGTCTGTCGATCTGTCCATCTATCTTTCCATCCATCCATCCATCCATCCATCGATCGATCGATCGATCCATCCCTCCCTCCCTCCCTCCCTCCCTCCCCCTCATCCATCCATTCATCCATCCATCCATCCCTCCCTCCCCCATCTATCCATCCATCCATCTATCCATCTATCCAATCCATCTAATCCATCCAATCCATATATCCATATATCCATCCATCCATCCATCCATCCATCCATCCATCCATCCAATCCATCCAATCCATCCAATCCATATATCCATATATCCATATATCCATATATCCATCCATCCATAAATCTATCGATCCATCCATCCATCCATCCATCTATCTAATCTATCTATATCTATATATATGTGTGTGACCTATAAGTGAGGCTGTAAGTAGGTCCTGAGAACTGAAAAAATAGTTTGATACCTATGACCCTACTTACGGGTCATAGGTACTACTTCCGGGGGCTGTAAGTAGGTTTCAAGAGCTGATAAAAAAGGGCATAATTCCTATGACTCTACCTATGGTATGTAGGTACAACCTATGAGGCCGGAAGTGAGGTCATAGGAACATGTTTCTGGAATTTTTTTTTTGAATAAACTTAGGGGTATTTTGGTTATTTTTCTTTTGAGGACCGACACTTACATGCTTAAATCCCATTTTGAACATTGAATTATGATCCTTCTCAAAAATAAAACATCAACAACTTTTCCTTTTCCCTCAAAACATTCTTAGAGGCAAAAACACCTAGAGTTCAAGATTCAAGGCTCAGATTTGAACTCTATTCATCAAAAAGGCATGTTAAACACTCCCTACTTCTACTATTTTCATAAATTATGGGTTTAAACTATTTTTGTGTATATTTAAATTGGTGATTTGAATCTAGAATTAAGGAGATTGTTGTGAAAAACTTTATATTGATTTCTCTTCTTGTTTTATGGATTTTTTAAGCATTATTAATGAGTTTTGAGATGTAATATGTTCTAAAAAATGGTGAAATTGTTAACATGGATTCACAATCTTTAAGGATTTTGCAAGATAAAAATATGACCCTCAACCCACTTCAAAAACTTAATTTTTCTTCATGGGAAATTATGATTTCTTACATCATCTTTTGAATAAGGTATGAGACGAAAGAATGAAAGGCGAACAACTTTATGAAAACACTTGGATTCTATGTTTATGAATTTTAAATATGAATTTGAGAGTCTAAAATATTATATGAAAATGATTTGGCATGTTATGAATGGTTTGCAAGTCTTGGTATAATGATACCAATATGAAAATGCCTTAATGAAAGACTTTATGAATTAATAAATATGAAAATATTTTAATTGCGCATAAAAGAGAATGGTGTAGCTTCACCATAAAGGTGTAGCCCTTGTGACTAACACTTGAAACCGTGTTTGTCAACGTTGGGAGGACTTGTCCTAAATGGAGGATGACTGTTGTATGTTTGTTTCGGGTAGTAGTTTATAGTTATGTTTATGGTGGCTATTGACTATTAGTGACTTTAGCCTAATCTTAGTCCATGCGGCTAACATGAATTGAGGCCACACTGGCTAGGGAGTTCCAACCTATATAGCTTGTGGGTTACTGAATGATGGTGAAAAGATATATAGTTCATGATTAAGTTTTAAATGGTTATGTCTTTATGTCCCATATTCTCGATTCTGTACTTTATTATTATTATGGATGCCTAAATGGGTTATGACTTGCTTTATAAAATATTTTATCCCCTTTCTTGGGTTGCATGCTTGTATTCACTGTACTGATCATAGCTGGATGCTATATCATTTCATGATGTAGGTTCAGAGGTATTTTTCCATTCTTCTATGCATTATTAAGCACTCATACTCTCTCTTGGATAGTTGATGATAAGTGCTGAGCCTTCCATCATTCAGAAGGTGATTGTTCATTTCTCTGATGATTTAATTCTATTATTGTAAGGTTTTTATGGCATAGTCAGAGCCATATCCCCACTTAGGAGTATTCTTAAAGTTAGGCTTCGTAGACAAGTGTGGTAAATATTTTAATTTGGTTTTTAAGACATGGATGTTTCTTTATTGAAATGTCGAACCTTTATTTTTTTATATATGGTCTTGTTTCTTCAACTTTAAGTATGACTATGTTTTTGATATAATGTTAAGGGGTCCTCTCAGGCCTTCATAGGTTTTGGATACCCTTCACGGTCAGAGCTCTGATTTGGATTATGACAAACTTGATATCAGAGTACTGTTTTGGGTCTCAGGGTGTCTACAAAGCTCTATCTAGGAAAGTCTTTTTTATAGGTGTGTAGTATGCCACACTTATAAGAGGGAGGCTACAAGACATTTAGGAAATATTTCTCATTATTATATACTCTAGATCATGCAATAATGTTGTCTAAAGAAAAGTTATCCAAATTTCTTCCTTGGTCAAATTTTGTTGGCTATGCCTTATTATCGAGGCGATACAAATGAAAAATCTTGGGTTCCTAAGGATGTGGTCCTTTTATATTAAGTTATCAAAAATTTATGAAACAACACAAATACTTGAAAGGAGTTCATTAGTGTGTCAAAAGTATATTGATTCAAGTGTATACCACTATGTACATGAATCATGTATTTTCGCCTGAGGTAAGAAATGTATTTAGTCCCTTTCAAAAACTTTATTATAGGCATCTCACTTAAGGGGAAAGATATCTATTCAAATTTTGGGATATTGTTTTCACCCTAGAGGTAGTATAAATTAGGATATTATGACTTATAAGTAGTAAGATGATCCCACGGTTAGTGATATAAATTCATAAGTTTAATAGTTATAGTAGGGGTAGCTTTTGAGTGAAAGAGGTGGTTGTATTGGTGTAACCTTTAAGTAAGCGAAGGGGTGGTATGCTATTATGGTGATTGGCTATGGTTGTTCGAAAGACTTGTAGATTTTATGGTAGTTAGTAGAGAAAGTGATTAGTTAAGATGATTTAAAATTTATTTAAAATAAGGAAGGAGCTCATGATGGATAGTTATTGTAATAGTAAAAAATGAATCGTAGGTTGTGGATGGAAGGATAGATTGACTAATAATTTATAAATTTAGCATTCAATTAAAAAATCTTAGAAAGAAGGACACCTGGTGTTTATAGAATTTTACAGGTAGTTTAAAGATATGTATGGGCAAGTAGATGTGATGTAAGGATGAATAATGTGCTAACAGGCTATAAAGGGTTATGTTATAACATTACTATCAACTATCTTGAGTATGTGTTTTACTACACCGAGAGTTCCTTGATTTTTATCTAGCAGCTGTAAGCCAGCCTAGTAGTTGAGAAGATGTGTAGTAAATTTTAAGTTATAGTAGTAATATTGTGAAGAAGATGTGCTTGTAGGCCATAGTTAAGTGAAATAAGGAATTTAGATTGATCAATTTGTCATGTATTTTGATGGATTGACACAGTATGTGGGATGTTTCATTGGCAATCCGTGATCGGTAATAGATATTAAGCTTGAAATTTAGATGTTGATTGTGGTGACAAGAATGTTAGCTTGAGGATAGTAATGTGAGATTTATGGGAAATAAATTAGTAGGCTTGATATGATATATGCAATAGCCAAGGTTGATAACTTATGAAAAATTTGAGTGGATAATTGTGAGATATATACATGAGGACTAGGGTTTAAATGATTTATTCCGGCTAAGTCACTAAGTGGGTAAAAGCAATAGGTTTATAAGAATAAGTTGAACCCAGGTAGCATGTGGTTAGATAAGGTTTTAAGTGTATAAGTTCCATGTATACCTAGTTTATGTTCTTGAATTTATTATATGGAGAAGTATACAGAGCTATTACATGGTCTTTTTATGGCCGAATTAAGAAAAATATAAAGATAGATGATGTGAGCCTGGTATAGTTTTAAAATTTTTGTTAAGTTATGAAGTTATGCAATTAGAGGTTTAATGTTATTATACTAAGAAGTAAAGAATGGATTGTTATATGTCAAGAAGTGTGGATATGTATCTTATGAGAATCTGAGTTATAGGGTGACGACTATGGATCCTAGCAAAAGTTAAGATTAGTATCCCTGGAAAGGATATCATAGAAAGAACTTAGTGTCCTTATATCATAGTTATCAGGGAGAGTTTGGCGTTTATGTGTATGGTGATACCCCTATTGTACTGAGTGTTGTGCTTGTAGATTAATGGAAGGATATGTTAGCAAGTCTAGGATAGTGGCCTTTGAGCGAAGGAAGAGATGATGAACTAAGACAGATTTTGAATTTTCTCATGGTGCTGAGTTTTGGGAAAGAGTCATGATAAATCTATTTTTTTTCTAGCAAATTCCAGTTAATTTAGTTTAAGAGTACATTGTACCAATTTCTTATATATTCAAATTGTGCTTATACCTAAGGTTTGAGTTCTCTATGCAATATATGTCCATGCTCCAATCCCTGAACTCAAAGAAATAATGTCTCCTAACAATCCAATCTTCAAAGTATTCAAGCTTTATGTTATGAAGTTCATAATCCATAAACTAATGTCTCACTCTATGCTTAGTTCTAATAAACTATACTCTTTAGATGTTACCAACTCATTTTATGTCTTGTCTTAGTCCAAAGTGATATTTTCTATATAAACTCATGGTCATTCTTAGTTCTTAGAATGAAAAGAAAAAGCTTCAAGCGGCAATCTTTATCTTATTCCTTGAACATATGAATCCCAGCTTTATGCAATACAACTCAGGATATATTCTCTTAAGTGTTTTACTAAGACCAGTCCTAAGTACTTATGCTATGTTATGTTTATGCTCAAACGACTCTCTATTTATGACCTAGGTATTTGCTATGAAGTATTTCATACCTATTGTACCATATCTCACTTCACAGTCTCACCTTGAGTAGTATGACAAATAGGAGTCATAATTGAGCGATATTACTTCCATTCCTGATGCTTGTACTCTAGTCTCTCTATGACCAATCTTATATTGGGATGATAGTGGCTATGGAGCATAGTAATGTTTTAGATAAGAAATTTTATGTTCTTTGTTGTAAACAGTTTGGTGTAACTACTTGAGCTAAGGATATAGATGAAGAGAGAAGAGTGGGATGGACTTTCATTATGTGAAATTATTAGGAAGGGAAGATGTGGAGAAAATCTTTATGATAGTGATTGAAGTTGCTGGTTTTTGGTGGGTAGATCCATAAAAGGGTATGTAGTAATAATAGGGTTGGATGTTATAATTGATAGATATGTAGATCTTTGTTTTATAGGGCTAGTACTCCTTGGTTAAGATTTGTCTTTGTTTGATTATAGTGATAATATGGAGTAATATTCTTGGAGGGATGTAAAATATACAGCCCTACAGCTTAAGCTAGCACCCTTCTAACTTTGAGTTAGGCTTTAACATGAGATAAATATGCAGTTAGACTCAAACTCATGTAGTTATGTGTTTCGCAGGGGAATTATAAGATTGAAATAGTGAAGTGTGGTATTCGTGGCTGAAAGCATAGTAAAGAAACGCCATTAAATTTATGGGCTATTAGATGTATCATTTAAAGTGGAGAATGCTTCTATTCTTATTTCTAGCAAAAATATTATTTCATGTCAAGTATCAATATAAATCAGGACCTATGATTACAAAATAAGTTCATCCCTTACGTTGTTATAATCATGTTCTACAGAATTCGTGCCCAAGCACATCTCTATGGCAAGTCTCATTAACTCGTGATTCATTTTTACACAGTTTAACTGGTGTCATCATGAAGCTATTTTGTGCCTACCTAGATGTTGTAGGGGGAAAATTCCTTATGTGAAGTTGCATCCTTTACTCCGTACTTCTAGAGCTTCAATAAGTTCGTACCCAACATTCGAGGATGAATAATTTCAAGGGATAGATAATGTCACTCCTCGAAAATTTTAGAATCTTAATGTATAAAATGTCAGTACATATGAAAACAAACTTCATGTCATTGTAGTATTGGAAGTGATTTATACATATATTAAGGCCTCAAGTAACTCTAAACTCATAGCCAAGTCAAAGCCTCTCTTACCAATTGATATCTCACGAAGTGTCTTGCTATGATCAACTTTAAATGAGTATATGTCCTATATTATACAATATTTTTGAGCATAGGACCCATCAAATGATACATAATTGAATTATATTTCGAATGCATCAAGTTTCTCCATAATCCGATATCGGAGTAAAACATTATGACCATTTTTACTGAAGCCCTATCAAGCTGTTTACCTACTAACGACCCTAACTTATGGGTCATTAGCACTACTTACGAGGACCGTAAGTAGGTATTGAGAGCTTAAAAAAAGGGGTCCAATACCTATGACCCTACTTTCAGGCTGTAGGTACTACTTACGGGAGCCATAAGTGGCTATGTAAGTAGGTTACGAGAGATGAATAAAAAGAGCATGATTTCTATGATCCTACCTATGGTCCATAGATACAACCTATGAGGGCCATATGTGAGGTTGTGGGGACATGTTTGGGGTAAGCTTAGGGGTATTTTTGTCATTTTCCTTATGAGGTTCGACCTTTATATGCTCAAAACCTTTTTTGAACACTGAATTACGATCCTTCTCAAAAAAAAAAATGTCAACAACTCTTCCCTCTCCACCAAAACATTCTTAGAGGCAAGAACACCTAGAGTTTCAGATTCAAGACTCAGATTCAAACTCCATTCATCAAAAAGGCATGTTGAACACTCCCTACTTTTAAAATTTTCATAAAGTATAGGTTTTAACTATTTTTGTGTATGTTTAAATTGGTGATTTGAATCTAGGATTGAGGAGATTGTTGCAAAAACCTTTATATTGATTTTTCTTCTTGTTTTATGGGTTTTCTAAGCATTATTAATGGGTTTTGACATGTAATATGTTCTAATGGCTTTATGAAAACACTTGAGTTTTATGTTTATGAACTTTATAGATGAATTTAGAAGTCTAAAATATTATATGAATATGATTTAGCATATTATGAATGGCTTGCAAGTCTTGGTATGACTATACCAAAATAGGAATGACTTAATGATAGACTCCATGGATTAATAATTATGAAAATATTTTAATTGGGCATAAAACGGAATTGTGAAGCTTCACGTTGAAGCTGTTGTCCTTATGACTAATACTTGTAGCCACATTTCCAACATCGGAAGATCTTGTCCTGAACCGAGGATAACCACAGTATGCTTTCTTTGTGAAGTAGTATACAGTTATGTTTATGGTGGCTATTGACTATTTATATCCTTAGCCTAATTTTAGTCTATACTGCTAACATGGATTGAGACCCTGAAGGTTGGGGAGTACCATACCCATATACCCCATGGGTTACTGGATGACTATAAAAAGATACAAGTTTAAGATTAAGTTTTAAATGGTTATGTCTTTATGTCCCATGTTCCCGATCACCTACTTTATTATTATTATAGAAATCTATACCCACAAGTATCCCTGCCCCTATCAAATAAACGTACATTGTCCCCAATGCATTGGGTCGCTACAAAGCAAGAGAGTATAGATCAAAAGTCAATCATATCAACATAAATTATCACAAAATCAGAAATTATAAGATAGCTTGGGATGCCTCCCAAACAACAACTGATTTAACGTCGCGGCACAATGTGGATACTCTAATTACTTAGACTTCATCAAGGTAGCCATAGGGATATCAATACAGTATATTACTGAAACCACCCTCATGTCAGTTGTCTTATTTATTGAACATTGAATGTGACTTCCTCATTATTCATCCTAAACTTAAGATCACCTCTTTCCATATCAAGAAATTCTCTACCAGTGGTGAAGAATGATTTCCCTAAAATTATGGGCATCTTAAAAACAAACTCATAATCCAAAACAACAAAGTCGGCCAAAAAGATGAAGTTGTCCACCTTTACAAAATATCAAATGATATACCCACAGGTTTTTTTCCCGTACGATCTGCCATCAATAATTGCATTATCGTTGGTTTAGGAGGTTTCATGCACAATTGCTTAAACATTATCAGGGACACCAAGTTAATACTTGCACCCAAGTCTAATAAAGCTCTAGAAAATCTACATGACCCAATCGTATAAGGAATTGTAAAGGCATTGGGGTCACTTTTTTTTTTGCATAAAAGATCTAGATGTAATCGCACTGCAATGATTAAAACCACCAATATCCTCATAAATGGAAGTTTTCTTCTTTTTCACTAATTTTTTCATAAATTTCACATAGTCAGGCATCTACTCAAGAGCTTCAACAAGAGGGATGTTCACACTCATCTCCTTCGGCATAGCAATAAACTTCTTATACTTCCCTTTTATCTTTTTCTATTTCAACATATGAGGAAGGGGGGGGGGGGGGGGTTTCGTGGAATAGACTTTAAGACTGGGTCGACCTTTTTACCCTTACCTTTATCTTTCTCAGCTCATTTTTCTACACCTACTTATTTTTGTGACATCTCACTATTTGACACCAACCTTTTAGTTTCTTCTTTAGGTGCATCATCAACATCAATGACATCATTCCTTACCTTATTAACCACATGCATAGGAGGATCAGTAGTATCCTTACTACTCTGAGAGTAATAGCTAAACGATGACTGTCATTCTTTGGATTTTGCATAATGTTACTCTGAAGAGTGATCGGTTGATAATGATTCAAAGTAACCGATATCTGACCAAACTATGGCTCAAACTGCTTAATCATGGTAGAATGCAATTCAACTTTCTGGCTCAGTCCCGATATATACACCTCAATCTCCTTATGGTAACTCTCTTGATTCTCTGAACCCTTGACTAGCCTATATAGAAATGCTTCCACCCTAAAATCAATATCGCGATTCTTCAGTGTAACATATGAACCACTCTCCTCCTTATAATCATCCTTTCTCTATCAGTCACCAATTCTTTCTGCGCTCCTATCCCTATAAGATTTGCATAATAGTTTCGACCTTAATTCCCTTGCCTCAAGTTCTAAGTGTCTTGACCAAACCTTTGGCCCTTGGATTGTAAACCCAACAACTCTCTATCCAAGTACTTCACTTTCTTATTATTATCAGACTCATACTACTTAGAAGATTTACCTTGTAAACCCGCATCATCCACCTTTTCAGTCCAAAAGCTGCAAACTTCTTAGTAAGTACGCTAATCTCAGTCCTTAGCTGTGCTAAATCTTGAGCCACTTTCTCATCTAGGGATATCTACTCACTAAAAGCACCAATAGCATAAGTATCGGCTCCTCTTTTTGCCTCCTGAGTATCCCACCCTCATTTGTTTTTAAAGACTCGATCTAGTATTTTCTAAGCCACTTCCCAACGAAGACTTATGAAATCCCCACCTATAATAGTGGTATACAACCTTGGTGTTTGCATTCAAGTCTCTATAGAATATCTCAAGCAAATTTCTCCACAAAATATTATGATTAGGCATATTCATCAACTTCTTCTTAAATCGCAACCAAGTCTCATAAAATGCCTTTGAATGTAACTTTTTGAAATTGTAAAAATCATCCTTCGAATAAAACATTCTCGAAGGCACTTAGAATCAGTCTAAAAACTGTGACAGTGGCTCATTCCAAGTAGTAATACACCCACGAGGTAATTCCCCTAACCATAATGTCACTTCGCCTATAATAGAGAATGGGAACAACTTGAGTCGTAAAGCTTCCTAACTCATCCCCAGTAGATTGTATGAAGTGAAAATCTCCATAAAATTCATAATGTGTATGTTTGCATCATCAATTGACAAACCAACAAACACACCTTTCATATTAAACAATTAAATTATTGCACTCGTAATGTCAAACTTCACTCCTTGGGGTAACTTAGGAGGAATGATGGCTCCTAACTGAATAGGTTTAACATAACCCAGATCTTATTCCAAATCATCATAAAATGGTAAATATTAATAAGCGGGATGTGGTTGAACTCTTTCTCTTCTAGTTCTATCACGTTCGAGTGCTGCTCGACACTCTTCCTCATCTCTTACTCTTTTCTCTTACTCTGCACAATAGGCCTTCGCCAATATCTAGTTCTCTTCATCTAACAATCGATCAATGGTTATGCAGCTATTTAATGAACACCATGTGAAGGTGGCTTGTCAAGGCAAGTGGGTCATCTTAAATCCCATTATGGCAGGCTCTATGTAATGCTTTGACATCCTATGATTCTGCCATAGGATTCATTCAAGATCTGAATCAAGTGGGATCAAGGGATTTTCTAGACTTTGAGTATTGGGCATACATCGGTGTACACCTAAAAAACAACCAAAAACCAAAACAAACAACTTCAACAAACTCTATCAATCAATCCGTAATTGTACTCTAGGGCAATAATGCTAAAATTTGATATTGCCCAAATTATACATCCAAGAAATTACAATGTGGTTGATGTAAAATATAGAACCCAACAAAGGTTGGGGTCGAACCCACAAGAAATATGGTGAATATTTATCAAGAACTTATTGATGTAGTAAAAAAAGTACAGAAAGTAAATGGGGGGATTTAGTAGTATCAGTAGCAGTAGTAACAAAACTTGAACACTTTAGATTGAAATCAATAATAGACGATCACTAGGACTGTGTTCCTCCCAACTTTCTAACTCCGTAAACTTATCCTGCTCGTCAAACTATCTCTGTGCCTTGCATGCAGAATCTAACAAGTTATATATCACCAACCATCTTTTAAACACCTTTGGTGAATTTCACTCATCACCTTTTGAGTCTCAGAATATCGTGTTACTAACCCTTGTCCTGGATCACAGATTAACTATCTAATTTTGGGTCTCAAGTTAATTAGATGAAGTATGATAACTTCAAGTTACTTTTGTGATCTTCTTTTTCTAATCTCAGCCTCTTTTTTAGAGTTAGTATTGATTACAGGCATAATCTTAGCGTCTGCAGTTGTTAAGAAAGCAATCAATATGAATAAAACCACAATACATGCATAAACACCAATCAAGAAAGACTTTGCCCTTTTTTTACTTCATTATTCCACCAGGTTTCCATGACCCAAGTCAAGAGATTTAGCCGCTCATGTTTGAAAGGACATAAATAGAATTCTTAATATAAAGTATTTGAATAATCTTACAATATATTAAGAATGAAAATTAAAATTACAAATTAATCTCAAATCGTAAAAGTTAGAACAAGAATTTCAAGATTAAAATCGGAGCTCAGAATTAACATAGTGTTGCAAGTATATAGAGTGTGTCACAAAATAGTAAAAAATCAATGGGGAAATTATAGTTACATTAGAATCCCTAAAAATCCTATCTAAAATAAAGTAGGAAATTAATGTTGGCACCTACCTACGGACCCACTTATGGTCTGTAGGTACTACCTACGGATCCTAGGTGGGTTTGTAGATCACAAAGAAAATTTCTAGCTTCAGATCATCCACTTACGGGGATACTTATCATGGTCGTAAGTACCACTTACGCCCCATAAGTAGACCTTTATATGTATTAGAGTCAAAATCAACTTTCAAACTTACAACCCCACTTACAATAGTAGTAAGTAATACTTATGAGAACACTTATGAGGAGGGGGGTATTGTAAGACCGCACAAAATACCAGTAATTTCAGTCATATATAGCATGAAAAAGAGGTCCCAGGCTTAGAATTTTAGCTAAGTATTGACACTTAGTCTCATTATTTTCCTCAATATTTTAATGACTTTATTTTCTATCCTTACGATCTTAAAATATTGATTTTTAAGTTGATTCATGATCAGGGATATCAATATGTGTTCTCAGATGAGTTTTGGATTTTTTCTGGACGTCGTTTGAGGTATGTTTAGATGCCCAAAATATTGGATCGATGTGATATCACCGTGCCGTGTCGAAAGTGTTGTCACCAGCTTAGGCATGCAAATTCCAGTGAGCTGATATGATCTCGATACATCGCATCGGCCATCACGTCGACCCCATCAACACATTACGTTGGTCCGTACATCATGGGATATATTTTTTTATAATTAAATCCGCATCCAAAGGGGTATTTAGGTTAATTTTTTCACCTTTATTTAGCCCTAAAACACAAAATTAAACTATCCTAAGGCAAAATCACTCACTTTCTTTTATATCCGGTCAAGAATAAAACCCTAGGTCATTTAATTTCAAGTTCTAATTTTAAGAAATCCCCAACAACTTTTAGAGAATTAACAATCAAGGTATGTTAGGTGTTCATACTTGGGTTTCCTTCCACTTTTGGAGCTCAAGAACCCCTTTTAAACTACAAGTTCATTGCTTTCATAATTTACAAATTTAATTTGGATTGTGTTCATATATGTATTGATGTTTGGTTTTCAAATCAAGATACATTACAAGTCTCAAGTGAATTAATTAGAATGTATGTAGAATTATGTGATTCTCATGTTAAATCCTTGAATTTGTAAGTTGAATGTTGTAGCCATGATGTTTATATGAATTCCATATGTATTAATTATGCTCCCTAAGTGTTTGATAGAATGCCTGTGCAAATTGAGTAGTGAATTCACGACTTGTTATCATGTGGTACTATTCATGTACAAATTCACGTCTCTCAAGTGGTTGATAAAATGTCTAGGTGAATGTATTGTTAACAAACAATTATTGTTACGCTTTCAAGATCATGCTATGCTTTGCTATTTATGCTATCGAGTCCTGGAGGTATTCAATACCCAAAAATCTAGTAGTTTACCTAGAATTATAGTAGATATAGAATATCCTCAGTAACATCACGAACAGTAGTACTCAATCAGTTACAGAATTAAGTGAACTCAGTCCAGTTCAGTTAGTTAACTCGATCAGTAATAGTTCAGTCAATCTTAGTACAGTCTAGTGATCAGTTCAGTGTTTATTCAATTGGGAGTAGGATTCAGTACCAAGCGAACCTAGGGATGGTAGCTCACCTGCCAGTTGAGGGTGTAACCTTTAATAGAAGTCCCTTAGTTCCAAAACTACGTAGCCAACGTAGGTTAAATATATCAACCTTCCAGTTGAGGGTTGATAAAGTGTTCACCTTCTATTTGAGGGTAACACATATCTCACCTGCCAAATGAGGGTGATTTTTTAGTGGATCCACATAGCCATAGTTAGTACCGGTGGCATGGTGCTAACACCCTTCCAACTAGGGTCACAAGTTGGACCCCAACTCATTTATTAATTGGGATATGTCAATTAGATGAATACTCCCACAGTTACAGTTTTAGTTTCAGACTCATTATAGAACTCAACTTAGTTCTATAGAATCAGAACTACCAGAAACAGTCTCTCAGATATCAATAATCTCAGATATCAGCCAGTCAGTTATCAAAATTCAGTATTCAATTTCAGTATGATCTCAGATACAATATGTATTTATGTATATGCACAATATTGCATAATCAATATTTATAATAGTTTTAGTTATCCATGTACTCTTATTCAGTTATATTCATATCACTCAGGCAGTAATTGTTCAGACATATGAACCCATGCATATCATCCTACCTAACTTAGCTTACCAATACATTCAAATTACTGAAGCATACTTGTTCTTTTGTGCTATGATGTCTCATATCATAGGTTCAGACGCACGGGCTCCTGACCGTACTTAGTATGATTCAGTTAGAAGCAATAGATTCAGTAGTGAGTCCTCATCCATCGAGGATCTTATTTATTCTAGTATTGTAGTAGATTCAGTATTTCTTTAGTCAGAGTTAGTTAGGGGCTTGTCCCATCAACTCCCTATTCAAACAGTTAGAGGCTTTCAGACTAGACTAGTTCAGACAGATATTCAGTTTTCTTTCAGTATTGCTATTAATATTCAGTATTTATTTTAGTATTTTTAGAACCTTATGGTATTTTAGTTATGTTTCCATATATGTTATCATGATTATTATTCAGTGCTCACAACAGGTACCAGTCATGGGTTGGCTTGTGGTCCTTCGGGATTGTAAGCATCGTGTGACGTCCGGGGAATAGACTCGGGGCATTACAAACTTGGTAGCAGAGCCTTAGATTCAATAGAGTCCTAGGGAATCTGAAATATTAGTCAAGTAAAGTCTTGTGTATGGGTGTAAAGCATGCCACACTTATGGACAGGAGGCTATGAGACGTTTTTAGGAAAGGTTTCCCTTCTTTCAGTATTCATGTCATGCGAGTGAGCATGAGCTCAAGTTAAACTCTTTGTCTAATCCAATTTTCTCTTTTATTTATAGAATATGCTTCCCAAAGAGACTAAGGGAAGAAGAATTGGAAACCAACCAGCACTTCCGCCCATTCAGACAGATCCCCTAGATGAGAATGTCTTTCACGCAGAATTCAGAGCAGCTTTTACCATTCTATCCCATTCTGTAGCAGCTCAGAATGAATGCCCAGCTGTTGTTCAGGATAACCTAGTGGCTAATACTACTGCATCTAGAATTTGAAACTTCATCCGAATGAACCCTTTTTTATTTTCACGGTCTAAGTCTGTAGAGGACCCATAGAAATTCCTTGACATGGTGCAGAAGGTCATGGATATTATGGGTGTAACCGCTATTGAGAGTGTTGAGTTTGCTTCATATCATCTACAGGATGTGGCTCACACATGGTTTAAGCAATGGAAGGCAGATAGGGCTGCAGATATAGGGCCTATAGAATGGGAGGAGTTTGCTACTACCTTTCTAGATAGATTTTTCCCCTTGGAGTTGGGGAAAGCTAAGGTGTTAGAATTCATTAACTTGAAGCAGGGCAACATGACAATGAAGGAGTATTCTCTCAAATTTATTCAGTTAGCCATATATGATCCTCATGTAGTAGCTGGTAGCAGATCAAAGATGAGTAAGTTTGTGTCTGGGATATCCGATAGTGTGTTCAAGGTGTGTAGGACCGTGATGCTAATTAATGAGATGGACTTGTCTAGGTTGATGTTCCATCTTAGCAGATAAAATATTAAGAAGAAAAAGAGGGAGAATAAGAGGGCTAGAATGAATAGCTTCAATTCTACTCAGCCTAAATTAGAGGGAAATAATCATCCTCAGTTCTGCCTGAAATCTTCAGTTCCCGCTCCATTCTCAACCAGTGCCAAGTGCCTAAGTTCATAGATGGTAATAAGGATAAGGCACCAGGCTCTAAGTCCCAGGATAGTGTTAGCAGTGCCCGAACAAATCCTATTTGTCAGAAATATGGAAGAAACTATCAGGTATCTGTAGAGCTAGTAGCGATGTATATTTCGGATATTGCAAGCCAGGCCATAGAATTAGAGATTATCGTCAGTCAGGCTCTCAGGGCCAGTACAATCGTCCCCCAACTTAGTACGGTCGCTCGAATCAGTAGGGTGCCACTTCCAGTCCCACTAGAGGGCAATACCCAAACCGACTCTATGCATTTTAGTCCTAATAAGATCAGGAAATTTCTCCTGATATGGTCACTGGTACGTTACAAGTTTATCATTTATATGTTTATGCTTTGGTAAATCCAGGATCTTATTTGTCCTTTGTAAGTCCTTATATAGTTTTTGACTTTGGAGTCAGTGCCAAAATCCTAGCAAAGACCTTCTTAGTCTCCACCCCAGTTGGTAAGTCTATCATAGCCCGACGGGTATATAAAAACTGTCCGGTCATGGTATCTCAGAAGGTTACTTCAACAGACTTAGTAGAGTTAGAGATGACAAATCTTAATGTCATTCTCGGCATAGATTGGCTTCATTCCTGCTATGCTTCAGTTGACTGTAGAAACAAAGTTGTCTATTTTCAGTTCCCAAATATACCTGTCCTAGAATGGAGGGTTAGTACCTCAGCACTTAGGGGTCATCTTGTTTCCTATCTTAGGGCGAGAAAGAAGATATCTAAGGGGTATGTTTATCATCTTATTTGAGTTAGAAACTCTATTTTTGAGACCCCTAACCTTGAGTCAATTTCAGTAGCATGTGAATTTCTAGATGTGTTTCCCGAAGACCTTCTCGGAGTTTCTACTGAAAGGGAAATTGACTTTGGAATAGACCTTCTTCTAGATACTCAGCCTATCTCTATTCTATAATATATAATAGATCCAACAGAACTCAAAAAATTTAAAAACAGTTGAAAGACCTTCTGGATAAGGGATTTATTAGAACCAATATTTCCTCGTGGGGCGCACCAGTTTTATTTATGTGTAAGAAAGATGGTTCTCTCAGAATATGTATTAATTATCGTCAGTTGAACAAAGTTACAGTCAAGAACAAGTACCCACTTCCCAAAATCGATGACTTGTTTGACCAACTTCAGGTTGCCAGTTACTTTTCTAAGATAGACCTTAGATCAGGCTATCATCAGCTTAGAGTCAAAGAATGTGACATTCTAAAAATAACTTTTAGAACTCCGAATGGTTACTTTAAATTTCTAGTCATGTCATTTGATCTTACCAATGCTCCAGCAGCTTTCATGAACTTGATGAACAGGGTGTTAAAGTAGTACTTGGACATGTTCCTCACAGTCTTCATAGATGGCATTCTTGTCTATTCCCGCAGTGAACATGATCATGCAAACTATCTCAGAATAGTATTACAGACCCTCAGAACCGACCAGATATTCACCAAATTCAGTAAATAAGAATTTTGGCTAAGTTTAGTGGCTTTCCTTGGTCATATAGTTTCCGGTGATGGCATTAGAGTTGATCCTCAAAAGACCAAAGAAGTGAGAAACTGGCCCACACCTATCTCTTTATCAAATATCAGGAGTTTCTAGGGTTTGGCTAGCTATTACTGATGGTTTATTGAAGGATTTTCGTCTATTGCATCCCCTATGTCCAGATTGACTCAGAAAAAAGTCAATTTCCAGTGGTCAGATTCTTATGAGAAGAGTTTTCAGGAGTTGAAGACTCGACTCACTACAGCCTCAATTTTTACTTTACCAGATAGTTCAAATGGATTTATTGTGTGTTGTGATGCTTCCAGAGTTGTTCTGGGGTGTGTTTTGATGTAGAGAGGTAAGGTCATTGCCTATGCCTCTAGACAACTTAAGCCTCATAAAAAGAATAATCCCACCCATGATCTTCAGTTAGCAGTTGTAGTGTTTGCCTTAAAGATTTGGAGGCACTATTTGTATAGGGTACATATTAATTATTTCCATACCATAAAAGTTTGCAGTATGTATTTTCTCAGAAAGACTTGAATTTGCGTCAGAGGAGGTGTTTAGAATTGTTGAAAAACTACAACATAAGTGTCCTGTATCATCCGGCCAAGGTCAATATAGTGGTTGATACTCTCAGTATATTGTCCATAGCTAGTGTTGCTCACGTTGAGGATGGTAAGAAGAAGTTAGTTCAGGAAGTTCATCAGCTTGACAGGTTGGATATTCGTTTGGTTGATTCAGTTTAGGGTAGTGTATGGGTATAGAATAGTTTAGACTCTTCTTTGGTTTCTGAAGTAAAAGAAAAGAAGGATAGGGATCCCAGATTAGTTAAGCTGAAAGAGTCAGTCAGAGATTAGAAAGTAGAGGTTTTCTCCCAAGGAGGAGATGGTGTACTGCGTTACCAGGGTAGATAATTTGTGCCATCTGTGGATGGCGTGAGGCAGCAGATTCTTACAAAAGTGCATGGTACGTGTTACTCAATTCACCCAGGGGCCACTAATATGTACCGCAATTTGTGAGAGATCTATTGGTAGAGTGGGATGAAGAGAAATATTGCAAAGTTTATGTCTAAGTGCTCTATATGTCAGCAGGTTAAGATTGAGCATCAGAAGCCTAGTGTGTCCATGCAGTAGTTCAGTATTCCCACATGAAAGTGGAAGAAGGTGAACGTGGACTTTGTAATGGGTTTTCCTAGTAATCATCGTTAGCTTGATACGATTTGGGCCATTATAGATAGGATAAACAAATTCACTCATTTCTTGCCAGTTCATACCTACTAATCAGCCAAGGATTATGCCAAGCTCTATGTTAGAGAGTTGGTCAGATTGCATGAAGTTCCATTATCCATTATTTCAGATAGAGGTACACAATTCACCTCTTATTTTTGGAAAGCCTTCTAAAAGGGTCTTAGTACCTAAGTTCACCTCAGTACAACCTTCCACCCTCAGACAGATGGTCAAACAAAAAGGACCATTATCTAGAAGATATGCTAAGAGCATGCAACAGTGACTTTTAGGGTAGTTGGGATGACCACTTTTCTTTGATTGAGTTCACGTATAATAACAGCTATCATTTTAGTATCTAGATGGCTCCATTTGATGCACTTTATGGGAGGAGATATAGATCTCCCATTGGTTGATTTGAATTTGGTGAGGCCACAGTAGTAGGTCCTGACTTAGTACTTGATACGTTAGAGAAGGTTCAGTTGATCAGGGAGAGGCTTAAGACAACTTAGAGCCGACAGAAGTCGTATGCAGATACGAGGAGGAAGTATCTTAAATTTGAGATTGGCAATTTTATGTACTTGAAGATCTCTCCCATGAAGGGAGTGAAGATTTTTGGCAAGAAAGGGAAGCTCAGTCCCTGATATATCGGTCCTTACAAAATTCCCAACCATTTTAGAAAGGTAGCTTACGAGTTTGAGTTGCCTTCAGACTTAGCCTCAGTACATCCAGTGTTTCACATCTCCTTGCTAATGAAGTTCATAGGTGACCCAGCAGTTGTAGTTCCTATAGAGAGTATAAATGTTCAGAATAGTCTTTCTTATGAAGAAGTCCCAGTCAAAATCCTTGATCATCAAATTTGCAGACTGAGGAACAAAGAAGTTCCTTTGGTTAAAGTTGTTTGATTGAATCAGTCTATTGAGGGAGCTACTTGGGAAGCAGAAATAGATATGCTAACCAAGTATCCTCATCTCTTCTTCGCAAAATCAGACTCAACTCAAGGTAACAACCTTCCTTAGCTTACTTAGTTCCATGCTCAGATTTCCTATACAAACTTGGTATCTATTACCCTTGCATATCATCCCCATGACAGTCATGCATTCATGAATCAGTTCATTCATATAATCATGCTTTAGTTATGCATGTTCAGTATGTAAACTCAGTCTATTAGTATTCTTAGTTTAGCCAGTCTTATTTGAGGACGAATATTTCCAAGGAAGAGATATTGTAAGACCCCACAAAAACTCAGTTGTTTCAGTCATATATAGCATGAAAAAGAGGTCCCAAACTTAGAATTTCAGATAAGTATTGACACTTAGTCTCATTTTTGGTGTCAATATTTCAATGACTTGTTTTCTATCCTTACGACCTTAAAAGGTTGATTTATAAGTTGATTCATGATCAGGGATGTCAATATGTGTTCTCAGATTAGTTTTAGATTTTTCAGACATTGTTTGAGGCATATTTAGGTGCCAGAAATAGTGGATTGATGTGATATCAATGTAACGCATCGCCCATCACATCAACAATGTCGTCACTAACTCAGGCATGTAAATTCTAATGAGCCGACATTATCTCGATGCATTGCATTGGTCATGGTGTTGACCCCATCGACGCATCGCGTCGGTCTGCACATCGCTGGGCATGTCTTTCTATAGTTAAATCCACATCTACAGGGGTATTTAGGTCAATTTTTCCACCCTTATTCAGCCCTAAAACATGAAATTAAACTATCCTAAGGGCAAAATCACTCACTTTCTCTGAAATCCTCTCAAGAACAAAACTCTAGGTCATTCAATTTCTAGTCCTAGGCTTAAGAAATCACCAACAAATTTTAGAGAATTAAAAATCAAGGTATGTTAGGTGTTCAACCTTGGGTTTTCTCCACCCTTTGGAGCTCAAGAACCCTTTTTAAACTACAAGTTCATTGATTTTATGATTTACATGTTTAAATTAGATTGGGTTCATGTATGTATTGATGTTTGGTTTTCAAATAAATATTCATTACAAGTCTCAAGTGAATTAATTATAATTTATGTAGAATTTGTGATTCTCATGTTAAATCATTGAATTTAAAAGTTGAATATTGTAGCCACGATGTTTATATCTATTCCATGTGCATTAATTATGCTCCCCAAGTGTTTGATAGAATGCCTATGTGAATTTAGTAATGAATTCACAACTTGTAATCACGTGGTCACATTCATGTACAAATTCATGCCTCTCAAGTGGTCAACAAAATATCTAGGTGAATGCATAATTAACAAGCAATTATTGTTATGCTTTCAAGATCATGCCATGCTTTGCTATTTATCCTATCGATTCTTTGGGGTATTCAATACCTGAAATCTAGCTGTTTACCTAGAATTACAGTGGCTACAGAAAGACTCACTAATGCCATGAACAGTAGTACTCAGTCAGTTATAGAATTCAGTGAACTCAATCCAGTTCAGCCAGTCAACACGATGAGTAATAGTTTAGTCAAGCCTAGTACAATCTGGTAATCAGTTCAGTGTCTATTAAGTTGGGATTAGGATTTAACACCGAGCGAACCTAAGGATGGGGGCTTACCTGCCAGTTGAGGTGTGACCTTTAGTAGCAGTCTCTTAGTTCTAGAACTACGTAGCCAGCATAGGTTAAATATATCAACCTTCCAATTGAGGGTTAATAAAGTGTTCACCTTCTAGTTGAGGGTAACACATATTTTACCTGCCGGATGAGGGTGATTCTTTAGTGGATCCACATAACCATTGTTAGTACCCATGGTACGGTGCTAAAACTCTTCCAACTATAGTCATAGGTTGGACCTCAACTCAGTTATTAATTAGGGTATGTCAGTTAGATGAACACTCCCACAGTTATAGTTTCAGTTTCAGACTCAGTATAGAACTCAACTCAGTTCTACTGAATCAGGACTGTCAGAAATAGACACCTAGATATCAGTAATACAGTTATCAGTAATCTCAGATATCAATCACTCAGTTATCAAAATTTAACATTCAATTTTAGTATGATCTCAGATATGGTATGAATATATATATATCTATGCATAATATTTCATAATTAGTATTTACAACAGTTTTAGTTATCCATTACTCTCATTCAGTTATGTTCATATCACTCAGTCAATAATTTTTCAGGTATACGAACCTATGCATATTAGCCTACCTCACTTAGCATACTAGTATATTCAAAGTACTGACGCATACTCTTTTTTTTATGCTATGATATCTCATATCATAGGTTCAGATGCACGTGCTCCTGATCGTACTTAGTTAGATTCAGTTAGCAGCAATAAATTCAGTAGTGAGTCCTCATCCATCGAGGATATTATTTATTTCAGTATTATAGTAGATTCAGTATTTCTTTAGTTAGAGTTAGTTGGGGGCTTGTCCCATCATCTCCCTATTTAGACAGTTAGAGGCTTTTAGACTAGACTAGTTCAGATAGATGTTTAGTTTTCTTTTAGTATTGCTATCAGTATTCAGTATTTTGATAAACTTATGTTATTTCAGTTATGTTTCCACATATATTATCAAGATTATTATTCAATGCTCACAATAAGTACCCGTCATGGGTTAGCTTATGGTCCTTCGGGATTGTAAGGACCGTGTGGCGTCCAGGGTGTAGACTTGGGGCGTTACAGGGCATAAGTAGCCTTTTGCTACATTTCATCATTTTTTCTCCTCTTCTACTCCAAAACTAATTTTCCTACAAAATAGGCACAAAAACATATCTTATCTCACAAAAGGACTTAAGTACTTGTATAACTTCCTAGTTTTAAGTATCATAAGTGCCCTGAAACCATGACACATCAGTGTGAGTACATATATATGTATATGTGTGTGTATGTGTGCGTGTGTGCGTGTATGTGTATTCCAACACATAACAACTATCTAATTGTATATGGCGGTTATTTCTATACACAAAAATTGACACGGTGTACAAACTTGTATGAAGCTAATAGAAAAAGAACACACACATGCACACGCGCGCGTGCGCGCACACACACACACATATATATATATATATTGTATACGTATTGAAACCTTTTTCTCATAAATTGAAATAAAAAAATTGAAGAAACATTTTTTGTTGTAATAAATCTTTGAAAAAAATCACAAAATATGCTATTTAAGAGTCAATATAAAAAAAATTACCTACAATTTCGATTTTTTTTAAGGAAAAAGAGTGAAGAAGATGGTGAAAAACTAAAGAAGAGAGAAAATCAAATAAATGAAAAGTTTAAGAAAAGAGAGAAATAACAAATAAAGTAGATAATTTTTAAAATTAAATCAAAAAATAAATTTAAGTGTTCAATTAAGTCAGCCAAAAGTTAAGCTAATTAGATAAGAAAGATTAATTACATGATATACAAGCTATTATATTTATATATGAGGACTCATTTAAATAATTATTCTTAACTAACTTTTGACTATGCCAGATAATTATTTTAAACATAACCATGATAGATAATTAAGAATCCTTTTTATCTATACTATGTAATTTTTTCAATTTTGAATAAGATGACCTCAACCCCACCAACAAAACTTTATATAATAAGTATACGATAATATATACAGAAAAGATTAAAAAAATGTCCTTAAATAATATGAAGTTGAATAAAAATGTTTTTCATTAATATTTTGATTCACAAACGCCCACGTTGTTAAGATTTTGGTCTTGTTAATATATTTGATTCAAAAATGCCCTATTATTATTTTTGGATCAAGATATCGCTTTTTCTATAAATGTGCCATTTCTTTTTTTTTTTTACACATTAATTTTAATAAAATATTATTTTTAAGAAATTTTTTCTTATTTTTTATCTTTTAAAAGTTCTTCAACTAATATAAAAGTGGAATGTAATCATTTTTCTTAATCTCCTTTTATCAATTAAAATAGATCATATATATAGCATGATATAAGTCATATATATAAGACCACAATAATCTTATCGCCGATTTTCATTTAGATAATGATTAAAAAATTAATAAAATAAAAAATATTTTACACTAAAATAGAAAATAGACATTTTATGACTCCTTAATTTTAAAATTAATATAAAAAAATGATCAATAATAATTTCATTGCTGATATTTTAAAGATATTTCATGATTTGAAGCAATGCAATAATCTTTCATGTTCTATAACATTATTGTTGTTGTATCTTAACATTAAAATCAAGGATTATATTAGCATAATAATCCTCATGGTTGTATTGTGATTTCTGCGAGTTTTACTTCTTTTACTCCTTCCTATAGCTTAAGTGGATGATATTTATGGTTTGGGCGTGGGTGGGACGATTCCAAGGTTGTTGGACGAGATTTGGTCGAGTTTCATTTTTTGAAGGTTGATAAATTTGACCAAAGCCAGCATTTGAGGAATATGAGCTTGAAATGGAATTTGGAGAGTTTCTTTATGTCCGAAAGGTGATTACTGGATTTTTGGACTATTGGTTCGATTTCAGAGGCATTTGGATATGATTCAGGTTATTGACTTGGAAATATGAAAATTTAGAACTTAAGAATTAACCTCGGTAAATATTGTGAAGATGATTGATGTCACCCAAATTACACCTCCAAGAAAGTATAACACGATCGCTGTCAAATATAAAACCCAGCAAAGATTGTGGTTGAACCTACAGGGAATAGGACAAAACTTTGCCAAGAATTTATTGATGTAGTTGGAAAGTACAGAAAGTAAATGAGAAAATTTTGTGAGAACAGTAGCAATTGTAGTAACAATGCTTGAACACTTTAGGTTGAAATCAATATGAGATGATCACTGAGACTGTGTCTCCCCTAACTTCCTAACTCTGCAGACATATCATGCTCGTCAAACTATGTCGTGCCTCGCATGTAGAATCCAATGAGTTATGTATCTCCAACCATCTCTCGACATATTTTAATGAATTTCGCTCATCTCCTCTCTGTCTCAGAGTGTCGCATTACTAACCCTTGTCCTAGATCCTAGATTAATTATCTTCTCTCAGTGTTAAGATAATTTGATGAGGGTTCGTAGTTTCAAGTTACTGTTCTATCGAGTTAGTTTCAAATATAGTCAGGAACTCAATGTATACAGTCGTCGAGAAAGCAAGAAATACGAAGAAAACCACAATACATGCATGAACACCAATCAAGAATGATTTTGCACTTTCTCTACTTTGTTATTCCGTTGGGGTTCTCACAACCCTAGTTAAGAGGTTTAGTCACTCATGTGTGCAAAAACATTCACAGAATTCTTAATAGAAAGAATATGAATAATCACACAATGAATTAATAATGAAAATCAAAATCTCAAATGAATATCAAACCCTAAAAGTCAAGAACAAGAGTCTCAAGATTAAAAGTGTATCTTAGAACTCAATATAATGTTGTAAGTATGTAAAGTGCGTAAACTAATAACAAAACATCAATGGGGTATTTATAGTTACACAACAGAACCTAAAAATCCTAACCAAAGCTAAATAGGAAAATAAGGCCGGTAGTGGTAACGCCTCAGGAAACTAGTCATTTGGACTGTGACAACTCATTGTAAGCTCCGTATCTTGGGATTCAATGCTATTGGTGATGACTCGTCAGGTCACCAGATGAGTTGTTTCCTGCCTCGTTGTCTCTCCAGTAGCTTTTTTAGCTTTTAGGACTTAAAACTCCATGTGCTGAGAATGAGGGTTACTACGAGTCGTAGCATGATCCTACGACTCATCATCGACATTATTTCCAATGGTATCAAATTTGTACTCTTTCAGAACTTTGACTTTCTTTTGCTCTGAACGATTTTCAATAAGAATCGTAGTCAGATCCTATGAGTCGTAGCCAGTGTTGACTTTGGTATTCTTCTTTTATTTCTTCACTTGTTACCCAATGATTTGGACGACGAGTCGAAGCGTCACCCAATGACTCGTTGTCTAAGTGAAAGACTACAATTCTAGAATTTTTTCTTCCTTTATTCGTTCTACTGACTTCTAACTCTATTTTCTTGCAAAACAAACATAAAAATACATCACATCTAACAAAAGGACCTAAGTACTTGTATATTTTTCTTATTTTAAGCATCTAAATTATCATGAAATCATGGTACATCAATAACCTCAGATTGGTGTTTTGATGGTTCCAAGAGATTTGAAATGTCATTTCTAATCTAGTATCATATTTGGCTGGCTTGTCTTTACAAGGTTTGGGATGAATTTTAAGCGTCTATTCGGGGATATTAAGAGTAATTACACTGTAGAATTTATTGGTAATCCTTAGTTAATCATTGGTAAATAGCTCCTAGCTAGTTAAATTTTCTTATAATTCGTGCTAAATAAGATTAACATGAAATTTTTGTTATTTTGATGAAAATTTGTCCATCCCTATTTCCTTATTTTCTCATAGTGATTTTTTATAACTTTTTCTTGATTATTTCCATTTTAAATATTTTTAATCTGTGGTTTTTATATCACCAACTTAGATAGAAATAAGTTCGTTAAATGTAGTACTGTGCACAGATTGAATCAATTCGAGTATTCGAATCCATTTAAAAAATTTGGATATATAATTCAATTTAAATTGTACAAATTTGAATCTATTTATGAATTTAATTATAGAATATTTAGATTTTTCAAACTTAATTGGATGTGGGTGTTTACAATTCAAAAATTAAAATTTATGCATAATATATACATACATATATATATATATATATATATATATATATAT
>NC_061114.1:20607990-20625664 GCF_002878395.1 Capsicum annuum
TATATATATATATATATATATATATATATATATATATTATATCAGAACCTGAACTCGAGCCTGTCCATGACAAGCTTGGTATATCAGAACCTGAACTCGAGCCTGTCCATGACAAGCTTGGTATCAAAGAATGGTTCAGGATCGCTAGGTATCCATAAATCCATGTCGAGTATAGTCTCCTTTATGGGTGTGTAGCGCTCCACACTTATACGAGGGAGGCTACGATACATTAAGGAATGTTTTCCTTTCTTGTGTTCTATTTCGGGTTATAGAGTCTAGTTATCATGAAACTTCTGTAACTCCTAGATTACTTATATTTCAGATCATGCTTTCCCAAAAATTTGACTATCATAGAAACTCTACTGGAATCTCTATCCACCTAATAAAAATATGGAGGGAACTCGCCCTGCATATGGAATGTAGACCCAGTCTAGGATCCCTGCTCCTGAATGTACCGCTCCACATGGGTTTCACTGCTCTCTCCTAATCCTTCTCGAGCTTCCCAGGCTGGTGATACTTATGCCCAGTCATCGTAGGGAGATTTTTCAAATGTGGAGTTCCATCAGTCTACCATATTCTTGCTCAACTAGTGGCATCACAGTCTAGTCAGTCTGATCATGTTGGTCCTCTTTCCAGTTCATTTGAGGTCACCTGGATTGTCCATTTATAAGGTTGAATCCCTCAACATTTATGAGCTCTAAGGTTGAGGCTGATCCTCAAGATTTGTTACTAATATGGAGAAGATAATTAGGGTGATTCATGCTACTAATTCAGAAGTTGTGGAGTTTGTTGCTTATCATTTAAAGAATATTGCTTACTAGTGGTATGGGGAGTGAAGAGAGATGAGAGGTGATAATTTTAATCCAATGGTGTGGGATAAGTTATTAGTTGTTTTTCTTGATCACTTCTTTCCTCAGTAATTGAGAGAGGCTAAGGCCAAAGATCTTCTAGACTTGAAGTAAGATAAGATGAGTGTTAAGAAGTATGCACTGAAGTTCCAGCAACTGTCTCGTTATACTCTGGAGTTAGTGTCTAATTGAATTAAGTAGTTTACTTCTGGTTTGTCCCGTGATTTGGTGTTACAGTGTAAGACCTCCATGCTGTGTAGTGACATGGACATATCCATGCTAGTGGTTTATAATCAACAGGTAGCGGATGAGAAAAGGAAGCAGGCAGAGATGGGAGAAAGGCAGAGCAAGAAATTTAGATATGCAGAGCAGGGTGCAAATCAATAGAATAGTGGAAGGGATGGTAGGCAGTGGACTAAAAAAAGAATTGGGGAAATTATTATTCAAAGGCTAGTGCTCCTTATCCCTAGCCTTCAGGTGATTATTGTTTTCAAACTAGTAGTAGTCCTACGACACAGGGTGCCCAGTCTCAAGTTAGTGGAGCTCAGTCAGACCCACCCTATCCTTCTTGTCAATTTTGTGGACAACTTTATCATGGGTATTGTGAGGAGGAAAGCAACTTTTATTTTAATTTTGGTCAGACTAGTCATTCGAGGTAGAATTGTCCTATAGCTAAAGTCGTCATTGGAGATAATAAGGTACCGGTTGCCACTTCTTCTACTCCTGCACCTAAGGGTACTACTTTAGGTACCAACAATGGCTGAAATAGCCTCTACTTGTTAGGAATCTAAGGCATCCCCAAATGTTATCACTGGTATATTCCAACTCCTTCCTCATGATATTTATTGTTTACTTGATCTGGGTTTTACCTTATGTTATGTGACCCCTTATGTGGCCATGCACTTTGGTTTTGGTTCTGAAAATATTTTTGACCTCTTTTCCATCTCTACTCCGGTGGGTGACTCTATTATGAGTAAAAAAATCTATAGGGGTTGTATGGTATGTATTATTCATAGAGAGACATTAGTGAATTTGATAAAACTTGATATGGTGAATTTTTATGTAATATTAGGGATGGATTGCCTCTACTCATGCTATGTTTCTTAGGATTGTAGGACTCGAAAGGTCAGTTTTCATTTTCCTAATGAGCCGGTAATTAAATGGGAGGGGGATTCCTTTGTATCGAAAGAGAGGTTTATTTTCTATCTTAGAGATCAAAAGTTAATTTTTAAAGGGTGTTTGTATCATCAAGTTTAAGTTACGGATTCTAACTCTAAGAGTCCCTCTTTGCAATCTGTCCATGTGGTTAATCAATTTCCTGATGTTTTTTATGATGATCTTCATAGAATTCCTCCCAATAGGGAAATTGATTTTGGGATTGATCTTTTACTGAATATTTGTCCCATATTCATTCCTTCTTATAGGATGGCTCTGGTTGAACTAAAGGAGCTATAAGAGAAATGATAGGATCTTCTTGATAAGGATTTTATTTTTCCTAGTGTTTATCCGTATGATGGTCCTGTACTTTTTATGCAAAAAAATATAGGTCTCTTTGGATGTGTATAGACTATTACAACAAAAAATAAATACCCTCTTCCTAGGATTGATGACATCTTCGATCAGTTTCAGGGTGTTATGTATTTCTCAAAAATTGGTCTCTGTTTGGGCTATCACCAGCTGAAAATTAGGGAGGTTGATATTCTTAAGAATATTTTTTGAACCCAATACGATCATAATAAGTTTTTGGTTATGTCATTTAGGCTGACTAATGCTCCAGCTGCTTTCATGGATCTTATGAATTAGGTGTTCTTCCAGTTTCTGGATTTATTTGTTATAGTCTTTATTGATGACATCCTAGTATACTTCAAAAGTAAGAAGGACCGTGTTAATCACCTTTGGATTATGTTGCAAACTCTTAAGGACTAGAAATTGTATGCAAAATTTTCTAAGTGTAAATTTTGGATAAGTGATGTGACTTTTCTCAGGCATGTTATTTCTAGTGAAGGGATCAAGGTAGATCCATAAAAAGTTAAAGAAGTTAAAAAGTGGCCTAGACCCACGACTCTAACAGACATTAGGAGCTTCTTGGGCTTGGGTAGGTACTACAGGAGGTTTGTGGAAAGTTTCTCATCTATTGCTGCTCTATGGACGAATTTAACTTAGAAAAAGGTTAAGTTTTTATGGTTTGATAATTAGAGCGTAGCTTTGAGAAGTTGAAGGATAAGTTATTTTTGCTCTTGTTCAGGCCCAACATGATGGAACGTAGAGGTTTGTTGTAAATTATGATGTGTCTCGAGTAGGACTTGGTTGTGCGTTGATGCAGCATGGTAAAGTTGTAGCCTATGCTTTTAGGCAGCTTAATGATCATGAGATGGATTATTCGACTAATAATCTAGAGTTGGTAGTTGTGGTCTTTCCTTTAAAGATCTAGCATCATTATCTGCATAGGGTGCATGTGGATATTTATTCAAATAAAAAAATCTTGCAGTATGTGTTTAGGAAAAAGGAATTAAATCTCAAGCAAAGGTGGTGGCTTGAATTGCTTAAGGATTGTGACATGATTTTGCACTACTATCCTGGTAAAGCTAATGTTGTTACTGATGCTCTTAGAAGGTTGTCCATATGAAGCTTATCTCACAGTGATGAAGAGAAAAGAAGATTAGTGAATGATATTCACAGGTTGGCTAATTTAGAAGTTCGCCTCTTAGACTTTGAGGATGGAGAGGTAACATTCAAGAAGTGGTTAAATCATCTCTTGGTGTTGAGGTCAATTAGAAACAGGTTTTGGATCCTATACTTATGCAGATTAAGGATGATATGGGTCAGTAAAAGGTTATGGCTTTTGAGATTGGGGAAGATGGCATATTGAGATGTTAATGAAGATTGTGTGTTCCTGGTGTAGATGGGCTGTGGGAAAGGATTTTGACCATAGCTCATAAGTCTAGATATACAATTTATCCTAGTTCGAACAAAATGTACCATGACTTAAAGGAAATCTACTGGTGTAATAATAAGAAGAAAGATATGGTGAACTCTGTGGCTAAGTATATAATTTATCAACAAGTCAAAGTTGAGCATTTGAGGCCTGGTGGCATATCCCAAAAGATAGAATTACCAATGTGAAAGTGGGAGATGATTAATATGGATTTTGTTATAGATCTTTTATGATCTCGTAATAGTATGATTCTACTTGGGTCATTGTGTATAGGATGAATAAGTTTGCTCAATTCTTACCTGTAAGGACTAATTACACAGGAGAAGATTATGCTAAGTTGTTCATTCAGGAGGTAGTTAAGTTAAATGGAGTGCCAATGTCCATCATTTCAAATCGAGGTGCACAGTTCTCTTCTCATTTCTAGCATTCTTTTCAAAAAACTTTGGGTACTCGAGTAAACCTTAGTACTACTTTCCACCCTCAAATGGATGGACAAGCGGAGCATACTTGTGAAGAATATGCTAAAGGCCTGTGTGATTGATTTTAAAGGTTTTTGGGTTGATCATTTGCCTCTTATTGAGTTTGCTTACAATAATAGTTATTATTCTAACATCCAAATAGTCCTTTTTGAGGCCCTTTATAGTAGAAGTTGCAGGTCTCCAATTGGATGGGTTGAGGTAGATGAGACTAGGTTGTTTGGCCCTGACTTAGTTCACCAAGCCATGGAAAAGGTGAAGGTTATTATAAAAAGGCTTAAGACTGGTCAAAGTTGCCAAAAGTTTGATACAAACGTGAGGTAGAGGGAGTTGGAGTTTTAGGTTGGTGATTGGGTATTCTTGAAGGTTTTTCTTATAAAAAGAGTCATGAGATTTGAGAAAAAGGGGAAGTTTAGTCCCTATTACATTGTCTATAGCAGATGAGGAGAATTGGAAATGTCACTTATGAATTAACTTTAACAGCGAGCTTGGCCTCAATTCACCTAAAAAGTGTATAGGTGACCCTTCATTAATAGTTCTTATTGATGATGTTGGTGTTGCAGATTCTATGTCTTATGAGGAAGTTCCGATTAAAATATTGGATAGGCAAGTTCATGGGTTAAGGACTAAGGATGTAATGAAACACCTTGGGTTTTGAACCTTGGAAAACTCCTGAGCTTTGAGCTCACTGTCCTTGTAACGACTCACCATATGAGTCGAATTGTGTGAGTACAAGTCAGGGGACCCTAGTCATTAGGAGACTAATAAGGGTGGTTGGGTTTTTATTATGGTTATAGTTTTGTGGGTACGGGTCATTAGGGGTGGTGACGGTATATTTGGCCGGTCCCTTAATCAAATTAGTAACTTAGTAACTTGACTAGCTCTGAGTACTAGTGGTTTACTAAGATCCATGAGGATAGGGTACGAGTGGTAAGCTCAAGTGTTATGTTGTTTAGTGTCAATCCCTTTGGTTTCTATCTTGGGTACGACTAGACCATACCAGTCGTATGGTCAAGTGACAAGTTGGGCAAGGGAGTCATATGTTGGACAGAATGTGGTGTCCAATATTTTGTTTCGGTGACGACTTAGTAATACCAGTTGTATGGTGTGGTGATGAGTTGGAGGTTCAACTTATACCCACCTGTGAGTTTTCTATAGCTTTAAGTTTGGGGTATTCTGGACATTCCTCCTTTGCAACTCCCTTTGAGGCCATGACATAAAACACTTTCAGGGATTTATTAACCTATTATTCTCAATCAAACACTCTTAAAATCTCTCTCAACTCTCTCTCAAACAAAAGGCTAGGGTTTCTTCAAGATTATCAATTAAGGCTTTCAAGGGTGGTTTCTCTTCATCTTCCTTGGTGTCTAAGGCATGTTACTCCTCCCACATTGTTATTTTACAAAGAGCATGTTTTTTAATGTATTATTTTCATAATGTTGTTGTGGTTTGAAATAATGGTTGAGGGTTTTGGATGTTCATGGTTGAATAATGTTTCTCATTATCTAATGATGTTTCTTTCATGATTTTAATATGGTTTTGACATTGTGGAATGCATGGTAATGGTAAATGAATTTAGGGGTACTTTGGATTCCACAAATTACTTGGTTATGGTTTTGAAACATATGTGCCCTCAACCTGTTTGTTAAAATGCCAATGAGAATGGTTTTGTCACATAGTTTGACTATTATTGAAATCTTTGCATTACATAATAGGTAATGAAACTCAAATTGGTTGGGTTGGTTTTAAATGGTTTTGAAAGACCTTGATGTCCATAGTTTGTGTTTAATTGGAAACTTGGGAGTCAACTTGGTTTAATGGATATGGCCTAAAGGATAGACTACAAAGCTCTGAATTTTGGTATGACAATACCAGTGATTCATGCTTGATTAAAAGACTTCTTGGTAAATGGTTTGGTTATGTGTAAAAGGTTTAATTGGGCTTAAAGAGGGTCTAGTAGTAAAGTCGTGGAAGGTGGGGGTCCTGGTGGGGCCAACACTGGAAAATCACATTTGTCGATGTGAGGGTGGTCTTAGTGACCGTGTGCATGATGTCACACATTATATTTTGGAAAATATACTAGTCATCTCAGGTTTTTTTCTCCAGTCGTGCTATTAAGATGCACTGGGGCCCTTTCAGTAGGGGGAGCTGAACCTATATAGCCCATGGGTTATTTTAGGATGGTCAATCTAATCAGCCCAAGTTAACGTTTTAAGTACATGCTGAACCCAGTTTTCTTTCCCAACATGATATATATATGTACCTATGTGATTGCATATGGTTATTTACTTTGGTTTTGAATGATGGCATTATTATATCTTTATCCCTGAGTACATGGTAGCATTCACTCTGCTAACCATCTTTGGGTGTTGTATCCCCATGCGATGCAGGAACTGTCCATACTATCATTCCTCCTGCTTAGTGACTTGGATTTGGGGACAACATTGAGTCAGACTGCAATGGTGAGCTTTCATACTTCAGAAGGCTCTATTTCATGCTATGAACTTTTCTTATATTTGTTATTTATTTGGTTTGATTTTGTCTATGATCGGGGGCATGCCCCGATCGAATGTTATTGATTCTAGATAGAGGATTTATCAAACAACTATGGGCATGAGCGATGTCGGTATTAGTATCAGCCTTAGTATTGGTATCGGTATTGGGTCAGGCACCGATTGGACATTTGATTGAGGTTGTTGGATTATGATTATTGACTTTATTTATTGTCTTTAAACTATTCTTGTTTCATTTTGTTATATGTTTAGAATTCATCCAACAAAGGGTGCAGGTTGATTATGGTTGGGTATCGGGGCTGATCTCTGGTCCTAGATAGACTTAAGACGCCTGACATGACTAGGTCCTGGTTCAGGTCGTGTCATGTAACTTTAGTAAAGGTGCTTTGGAGAAATCAAAAGATAGAAGAAGCTATATGGGAATCTGAAGAAGAGATGAAGGCCAAGTACCTATTATTGTTTCCAATATTAGGTTAAAGAGCTTAAGGTATGAGTTTTTTTCCCTCTTATCGCATTTCGAATTTGTTCTTTGATTCTACTATTTTTTTTTATATTTTTGAGCTAAAAATACCCTAACTCCTCATTTGGGTATGAATAATCCAAAGGGGGGATAATATAAGATCCTAAAAAATTTCAATGATTTTTTTATCCTCCCGTATGTATAGCGTTAATTTTTTACTTGAATTGTGTTAAGGGATGTTAAAGGGGTGTTTTGAAATTTTAGGAAGGGGTTCGGGGTCATTTTGGCATTCCGAAGCAATAAGGGTCCGCAATTTTGGCGTGTCACGCCACTTATGCTCCGCAATAGGAGCGTGGCACAGAGGCTATCCTCAGCGATAGTGGTGTGCCACACTGCTATATATTTTTCATTCAGTTTTGTTTTTTGCACTTGAGGTGAGGGCCTTTTGGTCCTTTACCCCCTAAACGAATTTAAAACACTTAGTGACCACTTTTCCTTCAATTATCAATATCAAACTTTACTTTCCTCTTTTTAACTCTTAAATCAAGAAAATCTAAGGTTTTTACAAGAAATTCATCATTCGACCTCTAAACGTTGATTTCTCTTCAATTTCTCCTATATTTTAGGCATATTTCTCATTTCTTAACTTGAATCTAACATTGTGGTATTAATTTATTGAATATTCATGTGTTTTAAAGGATGGGTTTGAAATTAGGTTGAGGATTTTTGGTTGTTAATGCTTGAAATACTTTTCCCATTGTTTTAATGTGTCATTCATGCTTTAAATTGTGGTTTTTGGAATTGAATTGGTGCATTATTATAATGTTGGAATGAATGACATGGGTTTTCACGAATTGATGAATTTTTTCTTGGTAATGACATTAACCTCAACTCACATTATAAACTTGATTTAGAATATAGATATTTCCATAATTTAACTATCTTTTGAAGCCATTGCATTGCATTAATGGATAAATAGATAAAATGAATTTGGAATGCTCCTAGTTGTCTATGGTTTTGAAATTCCCTTGGTGTCCATGGTTTTGGATTTTAAATGGAACTTAGGAGTCTAATGGTTAAATGGACTGGTTTGGCATAATTGAATTATCTTACAAGCATATTGGTATGATGATACCATTTCGAAAAATGCGTTAATAAAGACTCATTGGTAAATGGTTGGGTTATGTGTAAATTGTTTTAGTTTGGAATTAATGAGAAAGTGTAGCTCACTAAAAAGGTGGAATCCCGGGGAGACCAACACTGAAAACCACATTTACTGACGTTGGCGGTCTATATAACCATGTACCAGATGCACACATTATATTTTAGATGGATATCTCCTTGGTGTCTTTAGCCATTCCTTGGTATATACATCTAACATGGACTGGTGCCCTTTTGGTAAGGAAAACCAGACCCATATAGCCCATAGGTGCCTAGAATGTTAGTACGAGTTACATATTTCAATATAATATTTTAAACTATCATGATAATTGAAACACCCTAGGTTTGGGACCCTTAGAAAGTTTTCTAGATTTTTCATTTTGGTCAAAGTAAGACAAGAGGGTACAGGTCATATGTAGGGGTATGGTTGGTAACATTGGTCGTACATTAACTAGTGATGGTTGGTGGGTTTGATTGGATGGGTACGACTTAGGTTGGTACGAGTTGTATCATCGAATACGGGTTGTATGGTTGGGTTTCCCTTTACTTAATCTGAGACTTTGTAAAGTAACTTAGATCTGAGTATGAGTGGCTCACCATGGGTCGTGAGATAGGGTACGAGTCGTATTGTCCCACTCGTATGTTGGAAAGTCTCAACTTCTCTTGGTTCTGTTATAGGAACGAGCTTAGGGTACTAGTCGTATTCTTAGATATGGTTTGTCTTGCATGGTCGTATGTTGACCTGGGGGGGGGGGGGGGTCTAAGGGAGGTTTAGACTACTAGTGGTGGGTACCACACATATTGGAGGGTACGACTAGTATAGTGGAGTCGTACCGACCTATGGGGATTTCATGTAGTTAAGTTAGGGGTAATCTGAACGTTTCTCCTCTTAATCCATTATGACCCCATGACTTATATTACACTTGGGAGGTTATTCGACCTATTATTCTATTCATTAAAACTTATAAAACACTCTCTAATCCTCTCAAATGCTTTTGGGTAAAGGAAGGCTAGGGTTTCACTAAGGTGATCAAATTGGGGCTTGTGTTGGTGATTTCTCTCCATCATCTTCATCATCTAAGGAAAGATGCTTCTCCCTCATTGTTAGTTCATACTAAAGGCATGTTTTATACAATATTTTCATGGCATGATTATTGTATGATTTTGGGGTTTTCAAATATATTTAGGGATTTTGGTATTAAATGATTGGTTAAGGTTTTGCCATGTTTTAATTATGTTTTTACATGCTTTAATGGTGGTTTGGACAATTAGTTACATGGGAATGGTTAATTGGTAATTGAATTTGGTTTTGGAAACACTATGTCCCCAACCTATTTGATAAAATGCCTATGATAATGCTTTTACTATACTATTGAACTTTTAATGGAACTATTACATGGTATGGTTTGGTAATGGAACCCTAAATGATATAAATGGTTTAGAATGGTTAAATGGAATGGTTTGGTGGTCATAGTTATAGCTAATTGAAATCCTTGTGGGGTAAAATAGAATCCCCCAAGTAAACATGGTAATGAACAACTTGGGGGGGAACATAGGATTCCCCCAAGCAATCATAATAATGAAATACTTGTGGGGTATATGGGGTTCCCCCAAGTTAACTTTCTAATGTAATCTATGGGTACATTGGAATTCCTTTACATTAAAAGTTTTGCTAAGGACGTTGCTTGACAGCTATAGTCGGTATGACGATACCACTACTCATAGCCTTGGTTAATAATAATAGTATGATGGTTTGGTTGGTTAGAAATGGTTTCAATTGGGAAATAATGGCCGGGTGTGATAGCTAACCGTGAAGGTGCGAGTCCAATGGGTGGACACTATAGAGACCATATATGATACTATGAGGTACATGGGAAACCTCTAAGTACATTTTACATATATATCATGGAGAGCGAAGGGTACTTCGGGATCCCCTACTCTTATGGTACTCTATTTTGTATGGCTACACGCATCGAGGCCCTTTTTCAGAGGGTTACACTGGAACCATATAGCCTGTGGGTGGTTCTAGGATGGTAAAGCTACATATATCTAGGTTAATAGTTTTAAAGGCATGTGAAACCTAGTTCCCTTTCCCGGTATGGTTATATATATTATATGTATGGTTTGTATGCATGTGGTTGGCTTACTTGGTTTTATTTGATGGCATTATTTTATCCTTATCCTGAGTACTTGCTAGCATTTACCTACTAACCCATCCTCGGAAGGCTGTATCCCCACGAGATGCAAGGATCGTAAATTCTACTCCTCTTGCTTAGTGATCGGATTATGGATCAACTACTGGATTGAAGTGGTAAGGTTCCATTTTCGAAAGGATCCACTTCATATTCATAAATGTTTTTACACACTTTGGTTTATTTATGGATATTGGTTTCGGCTATGGTTAGGGGAATGTCCCAACCGAATATTAGTTTTGTTTTGGTTAGAGGCTTTTGTGAAACTACTATGGGTTGGTATGAACGGGATCGGTAGATATGTCAGCCTTAGTATTAGCATTAGCATTGGGGATGATATCGTTGAACTAACTTTCTCACTTTTCCATCCGTTTATATTATGTTATGAAACTTGGTTTGTTTATTATTATGGTTTCGTTTGGTTATGGTTATTGGTTGGTATCGAGCGGTTGAACTCGTTTGGATAGTCATGGTCATAGACCTATCCTAGAGTCTTGGGTTACACAATTACATTATCTTGTTGTACATTAGTAATTTATTTGACTTAGGATATTCGTAGGTTGGTTGGGTTGGGTATCGGGGGTGGTGTATGATCCTGGTTGGACTTTAGATGCCCATTATGATAAGGCCCTGGGTCGGGGCGTGTCAAGTTGGAATCAGTGCATTAGGTTCATGGTCAATTGGGAGTACACAAAGCAGTGAGGAGTATAGTCTCTTTTTGGGTTGTGTAGTGTGCCACACTCATAAGGGATGGGCTACGAGGAATTTAGGAATGTTTCACCTTCTTGGTATTCTATTTTCAAGTTACAAGGTCTAAGGTTCTTTCTAGTCCTGGTTTGTTCACTTTTCAGATCATTGCTGATGATCTAAGATGCAAGGTAACTCTTCTGTCCTAAGTGGGGATAGTGTTGAAGGGCCATGTACTATTCAAGGGATCCATACTTGGTCTAGGGATCCAGTCTCTGATATTTCTAGAGTTTCACCGGTTGCTACTTGTCCTCCTCATGGTGAGGTGACTAATGCAGAATTTTGCCAATAGATTCATGTTATTGCTCAGTTGGTTACTACTCAGGCTGAGCGGGATGCATTTGGTGTTCCATCTGCTGAGGCCACAAGGGTTGGCCAATTTATGAAGATGAATCCTTCAACTTTTACTGGTGTGAAGGTGAAGGAGGATCCTCAGGATTTCTTAGATAAAATGGAGAAAATATTCAGGGTAATGCAGGCCACAAATATGGAAGGGGTAAATTTTGCAGCTTATCATCTCAAGGATGTTATGTACCAGTGGTACAAGGAATGGGATAGGGATAGAGGTGATGTTGAGGGGTTGTCCTTATGGGAGACTTTATCAAATGCTTTTCTTGATCGCTTCTTTCTTCAGGAGCTGGGGGAAGCAATGATGAAGTAATTTGTGAATCTTAAGCAAGGGAAAATGTTTGTCAAGGAATATTCCTTAAAATTTCATTATCTGTCAAAGTATGCTCTACACTTGGTGTCCGATATGAGGGTAAGAATGAGAAAGTTCACTTCTGGGCTATATCGGGATTTGATCCTTTGAAGAAAGACTACATTATTGATCAAAGATATAGATATTTTGAGGTTGGTTGTTCACATGCAACAGGTGGAGAAGGAAAAAGAGAAAATAGATGAAGTTTGGAGAAATGTAGGGTAAGAGGAACAGGTTGTGGTCAGGATAGAGGTAATTGGCAACAAAAGAAGTGGGGGAGTTCTAGTTCCTTCTCTACTGCTAGTGCTCCTTACCAAAAATAGTCGGGTGATAGGTGTCAACATGGTGGCGATAGTTTCAGAGCACAGGGTACTCAATCTAAGGCGAGTGGTGCTCAATCGGCTTTTTCATGCCCTCCTTGATGGTTTTGTGGTCATCTTCATCAGAGATTTTTTTATGAAGGGAGGGACAGATGTTTTAAATGTGGACAAACAGTCCATATGCTCAGGAATTGTTCGGTTGGTAAGGGTGATTTGGGAGCGGTTAAAGCTCTGGTTGCTTTATCTTCTACTCCTACACCAAAGGTATGCCTATGTTTCTACTTCTGATACTGACGCATGTCGGAATAGGTTAAATGCTCTTGCTACTCGGCAGGAATCTAAGGCATCATCTGATGTCATGACCGGTGCGTTACAGCTCTTATCTTGTGATGCGTATTATTTATGTCATGACCCGCCCTTCGTCCTTGTCGTAATGGGCGTCCCAAGTTCGACAAGGACCGGAGACCACCCCCGTTACCCAACCCAACCTCCAGCCACTTGCCCTGAATTGGCTAAATTCCAAGCATGTAACAAAATAGTGTAACGACTCACACAAAGACTCTGGGAATAGATCATAACCATGACCAACCCTGTAACGCCCCAAATCTGGTACTCGAAATGCTACAGGGTGTTTATGACCCCGAGGGACCATAAGCTAACCCATGACTGATATCTACACCTATATACTGCATAATATACTATAAAATGGGAAACATGAACTGAAAGGCCATAAGGTTCAAAACTGGGACATAAGATCTGATAAAGATATAACATATGGGTGGGGTATGAAATACTCAAAACAACTAAAATAAATCATTTGAACATTCTATAGTCTGAAAAGGCTCTAAACATGACTGTCTGAATAAGGAGTTGATGGGACATGTCCCCAACTAACTCCAACTAATAAATTAATTAATGAGATAATAAAATAATGATTGTGTCCTCAAAAGATGAGGACTCATTTCTAACTCTGACTGCTGAGACTAGAATCTACTGATGCTCTGGAGTTTGTGTCTCTGAACCTATGGTATAAGACACCATAGTACAAATGTGTTAGTACTTTGAATGTACTGGTATGCATGTGAGGTAGGCTGAATGCATGGGGTTCATATGCTCGAACAATACTAGCTAATATGAACGTGAGAATACATGCATGCATACATAGTAACTATATCTGAAATTGTGATAACATGAATTTACTGATAACTAACATGAATTATGACTGAGTTCTGATAACTGATATAACTGATAACATGAGTGACTGTATCTGACAGTCCTGAATTCGATGGAACTAGTTGAGTTACGTACTATATCTGAGTTGACTGTATCTGACTGTCCTGAATTTTAAAGAACTATCTGAGTCCTTTTACTGATACTAATACTGAAACTGTGGGAAGTAGTTATCAAACCAACATGCCCCAAATAATGCATTATAGCTGAATTGGGGTCCAATCTGTGCCCTGATTGGAAGGGTGTCAATACCGCACCACTAGTAAGGACAATCTGTGAGTAACCCTTATATAACAGGTAACTCTAGTGAGAATGGTGGGAACCCTCATATAATAGGTTAAGACACCTCATCTATCCTCATATAGCAGGATGTGATATCTCAACCTATGCTGGCTACATAGTTCTGGAACGTAAGGATTTCTTCTAAGAATTACACCCTCATATAACACGTGAGTTCCCATCCTTGGGTTCACTCGGTGCTAATTTCTACTCCCATCTGAATAGCCACTGAACATGACTAACTAAACTGACTGGACTGAGTTAACTGAGTTCCATTAACTGATGGAATATTACTGAGGTCTGATAACTAACTTAGATTTACTGAAATTACTGAGTTTTCCTAAGTCATGAGACTGACTGAATTATTCTGAACATGGCTTAACTGAGAGTATCTTGAAAACATGACATAGGCTCTAGGCATATAGCTAAATTGTCGGGTACAAGTACCCCCAGGACTCGATGGTAAGAAACTGACAAAGCATGGCTTACTTGAATAAATGACCAACATCACAGTCCATAATTTATTTTTTAACGCATTCCATCAAACATTTGATATGCATAAACTTGTACATAAATGGGGATTTCATATTATCATACTAGCAGGGCATTTTTCTTTCACATAGGCATTTAGTCAAACACATGTTGAGCCTAGTATATGTAGACAACATTACACAACAAGTAAACATGATGATTCAGCTCTAATTTCACCATTCAAGGTTTTAATCACGGATTCACATGCAACTACACCTAAAATATTCAATTCCACTTAAGTTTTAACACTAAACATGGAATAGAATTTAATTGGTCATTATCAACATGAAAAACAAAACAAATCCAACATGAAATTTATTACAATCTATACACTTGATCTTTGTAAAGAGATTCGTAGGTTTCATAGACGAAAGGAGTCCATGAATGAACACTATGCATAGCTGGTAGTGAGTTTCTTGAAGTTCTTAAACTTGAAGAATTTGAATCTCTTTTTTCTTGAAGAAGATTTGGATTTTGTTGCTTAAGGATTGCTCTTAGGGAGAAAACCCTAATTTTAATGTTGTGGAAAAATAATGAAATTATGAGCCTTGGTCGAAATTACTAGGTATATAAATGGGTGGTAAAAGACCAAAAATACCCCTTTAAAAATGAATTAAAAATATATGAATGGGACCTGTGATGGCTCGTGTGATGGTCCATCGCTGGCTCGACGGTCCGTCGTTTTGACCATCGCACGTGGACCAGAATAGGGTCTCACTGCCTAGGTAGCGACGGCTTGGACGACAGTCCATCGCAAGTTCGACGGTCTGTCAACCTGTCCATCGTACATTATCCAGAAGGTTACCTCACTGCCTTAACTGTGGTGGTCAAGGTGGCAGTTCATCGCTAGATTGACGGTTCATCAACCTGGCCATCACAACTGGGCGATTCTGATAGCTCTGAGTAAAACATCCATAACTTTTTACTCCGATATCGAATTTGGACGAAATTGGTATCGTTGGAAAGATAATTTAATTTACCACATGAATAAAAGTGAAAATATTAAAAATATCACATGTGCAAATGTGGATTCATCTTTCAAAGAATGCTTCTAACATTTTTGGGACAATTTTAAAGCTAGGAAAAAATACGGAGTATTACAATATCTCCCCCTTAAGAACATTCATCCTTGAATGAGAATGAGAGTGAAGGGAAGAGCATAAACTGACTTACATACTGAACATGACTAGCTGAAATATGATTTCATGACTGACATGACTAATAACTGAATATATCATACTGAACATGTATATCTGATGCGTGTAACTAATTTATGAATGCATGACTGGGTGTTATGAGGAACTAAGTTTCTCACAATGAGAGTGCATGTCTGATGCATAATTATATAAATGAACCGATACATGAATGCATGACGTAATATGCCATGGTACTTGATACAAAGTTTTTGATGACCACTGAATATGAAACTGAGTAAGCTTAAGGAGAATTGTTACCTTAATCTTGATCTGAGTTGACGGAGAAGAGGTGAGGATACTTGGTACGCATGTCTGCTTCTTTTTCCCAAGTATCTCCCTCGATAGACTGATTTCGCTAAAGAACTTTAACTAGAGGGACTTTTTTGTTACTCAATCTACGAGTCTGATAATCTAAGATTTCAACTGGAATCTCTTCATAAGAGAGGCTATTCTGAACATCTATGCTCTAAATAGGGACTACAACTGATGGGTCACCTATGCATTTCTTGAGCAAAGAGACATGGAATACTGGATGAACTGAGGATAGATCTGAAGGCAATTCAAGCTCATAAGCTACCTTGCTAAAATGATTGAGAATCTTGAAGGGATCGACTTATCGGGGACTGAGCTTTCTCTTCTTGCCGAATCGCTTCACTCCCTTTAATGGAGAGATCTTTAGGTAAACATAGTCACCAATCTCAAACTCGAGATCCTTTCTACGAACATCTGCATAAGACTTCTGTCGACTCTCAGCAGCCTGGAGTCTTTCTTTGATCAACTGGAATTTCTCTAAGGCATCGAATACTAAGTCAGGCCCTATAACTGAGGCCTCACTAACTTCGAACCAACCGATTGGAGATCTACATCTCCTACCATAGAGAGCTTTGAATGGAGCCATAAGAATACTGGAATGATAGTTGTTGTTGTATGAAAATTCAATCAAAGGCAACTGGTCATCCTAACTACCCTTGAAATCAATTGCACACGCATGCAAAATATCTTCTAAAGTCTGAATGGTCCTTTCTGTTTGACTATCTGTGTAAGGATGAAAGGCTGTACTGAGATGAACTTGGGTACCAAGACCCTTTTGGAATACTTTCCAAAAATAAGAGGTGAACTGGGTACCTCTGTCTGAGATATTAGATAACTAAACACCATGCAATCTGACCAACTCTCTGATGTAGAGCTTGGCGTAATCCTCAACTGAATAAGAGGTATGAACTGGAAGAAAATGAGCTGATTTGGTTATTCTATCTACAATGACTCAGGCTAAATCATGATGATGATGGGTACGAGGTAAACCCATCACAAAGTCCATGTTCACTCCTTCCCACTTCCAAGTAGGAATACTGAACTCCTGCATGGACCCACTAGGCTTTTGATGCTCTATCTTAACCTGCTGATATGTAGAGCATTTAGCCACAAACTCTGCAGTGTCTCTCTTTATCCCACTCCTCTAATAGATTTCCCACAAGTCGCGGTATATCTTTGTGGCCCCTGGATGAATAGAGTAGCGCAAACCATGCGCTTCTACAAGAATTCACTGCCTTAAGTCATCTACACCTAGAACACAGAGACGACTCTGACAATGTAGAATACCATCTCCCCTTAGGATAAAACCTCTACTTTTTGATCCTTGAATGACTTTTTTAACTTGACAAGGCTGGGATCTCTATCTTGCTTTACTTTTACCTTGGAAACTAGAGATGATTCAAAACTACTCTGAACCCATATATCAGCCTCTTCTGTATCGACAAAGCGAACACCTAGTCTGGAAAACGGATGGACTTTCTGAGCTAACTTTTTCTTACTGTCCTCGACATAAGCAACACTACCCATAGACAGTCTACTGAGAGCGTCGGCCACTATATTGACCTTGCTCGGATGATAAAGGACACTTATGTTATAATCTTTCAAGAGCTCTAACCACCTTCTCTGACGAAGATTGAGATCTTTCTAAGAAAAGACATACTGAAGGCTCTTATGATCAGTGAACACATCTACAGGAATACCGTATAGATAATGCCTCCAAATCTTTATGGCAAAAACTATAGCTACCAATTCTTCTTAATACCGCGCCACTGGT
>NC_061114.1:20628664-20792374 GCF_002878395.1 Capsicum annuum
ACTGGTAAGGACTATCTGTGAGTAACCCTCATATAACAGGTAACTCTAGTGAGAACAGTGGGAACCCTCATATAATAGGTTAAGCCACCCCATCTACCCTTATATAGCAGGCTATGATATCTCAACCTATGCTGGCTACATAGTTCTGGACCACAAAGATTTCTTCTAAGAATCACACCCTCATATAACAGGTGAGTTCCCATCCTTGGGTTCACTCGATGCTAATTTCTACTCCCATCTGAATAGCCACTAAACATGACTAACTGAACTAACTGGACTGAGTTAACTGAGTTCTGTTGACTGGTAGAATATTACTGAGGTCTGATAACTGACTTAGATTTACTGAAATTATAGAGTTTTCCTAAGTCATAAGGCTGGCTAAATTATTTTGAACATGGATTGACTGAGAGTATCTTGAATACATTACATAGGCTTGAGGCATACAGATAAATTGTCGGGTACAAGTACCCCCAGGACTCGTTGGAAAGAAACTGCCAAAGCATGACTTAATTGAATACATGAACAACATCACAGTCCATAATTCATTTTTTAACGCATTCCATCAAACATTTGATATGCATAAACTTGTACATAAATGGGGATTTCATATTATCATACTAGCAGGGCATTTTTCTTTCACATAGGCATTTAGTCAAACACATGTTGAGCATAGTATATGTAGACAACATTACACAACAAGTAAACATGATGATTCAGCTCTAATTTCACCATTCAAGATTTTAATCACGGATTCACATGCAACTACACATAAAATATTTAATTCCACTTAAGTTTTAACACTAAACATGGAATAGAATTTAATTGGTCATTATCAACATGAAAAACAAAACAAATCCAACATGAAATTTATTACAATCTATACACTTGATCTTTGTAAAGAGATTCGTAGGCTTCATAGACGAAAGGAGTTCATGAATGAACACTATGCATAGCTGGTAGTGAGTTTCTTGAAGTTCTTAAACTTGAAGAATTTGAATCTCTTTTTTCTTGAAGAAGATTTGGATTTTGTTGCTAAAGGATTGCTCTTAGGGAGAAAACCCTAATTTTAATGTTATGGAAGAATAATGAAATTATGAGCCTTGGTCGGATATTACTAGGTATATAAACGGGTGGTAAAATACCAAAAATACCCCTTTAAAAATGACTTAAAAATAACTGAACGAGACCTGTGAAGGCTCGTGCGACGGTCCATCGCTGGCTCGACGGTCTGTCATTTTGACCATAGCACGTGGACCAGAATAGGGTCTCACTGCCTAGGTAGCGATGATCCGTCGTAAGTTCGATGGCCTGTCAACTTGTCCGTTCCACCTTATCCAGAAGGTTGCCTCACTGCCTTTGCTACAACAGTCAAGGCAATGGTCCATCACGAGATTGATGGTCCGTCAACCTGGCTGTCGCACCTGGGTAATTCTAATAGCTCTGAGTAAAACGTCCATAACTTTTTACTGCGACATCGGATTTGGTTGAAATTGGTATTGTTTAAAAGATAATTCAATTTCCCATATGAATAAAAGTGAAAATCTTAAAAATACCACATGTGAAAAAATGGATTCATCTTACAAAGAAAGCTTCTAACATTTTTAGGACAATTTCAAGCTAGGAAAAAGTATGGGATATTACAAACCCAACCAAGTCCAACCATACCAAACCATACAAAACAAGGGTTGTAAACCAAGACATAACCAAAGGCTTTCCAAAACATAATATAGTTAATCCCAAAATGAAATAGGATGGAACAACCAACAATATCGTCCAATGATGTCAGTCCTTCAGTTTATTCCATTAACAAGGCCGACACCAATATCGATCCCAACCATACTAACCCATAGTAGTATCATAAAGGCTCTAACCAAAAGAGTAATGAAATTCGGTTGGGACATACCCCTAACCATAGCCAAAACCAATGTCCAAAATAAAATCAAAGTGTCTAGAAATATCCATAATATGAAATGGAGCCTTCCGAAAGGATGAAGGCTCACCACTTCAGTCCAATTGTTGTCCCCAAGTCAATTACTATATAGGAAGAGTAGAATGGACAGTTCCTACATAGGTGGGTATACAACTGCTAGTAGACGGGGTTAGCGAGTGACCGCTAGCATGATCTTAGGGTAAGGATAAAATAATGCAATTTATAAAACCAAGTAAAACCATTCACATGGACACAAACATACATATATAAAACCATGTCAAGAAAAGGGACCGGGTTTAGCATACCTTTAAAACCTTACCCTGGGTTATGTAGCTTTATTGTCCTAAACCACCCACGGGCTATATGGGTTCAACTCCCCTACTGAAACGGCCCCATTGCATCTAGCCGAATGACCAGGGAAGTATCCCATGGGATGACAAGTACATCCCCCAAATATACCAAGACCAACCTCAATCGACAAATATGAGTTTTCAGTTTTAGTTCCCTGAGGACCTCCACCTTTCACGGTTTTGCTATATATCCCGCCATTATTGCCCAATTAAAATTAATTTCCAAATAACCACACCATTATCCATTTATTAACCAAGGCGATTGATATTGGTATAATCATACCAACCCTTACTTGCAAGTATCATTCATATCCAACTGTTATAGGTTTAAGGGGACTTCCAAGTGCCCTTGTATTTACCATATTAAACCACTTGGGAGACTTTTCTGTTTCCCACAGGCATAACCAATTAGAATTTTTCCATTCTAAGCCATTTGAACCATGCATAATTCCTTTACCGAGTTTAAAACATACAGGAGTTCCATTAAAAAAAGAAAATCTAATGAACATATCTTTATAAGCATTTTAGCAAATACATTGGGGGCATAATATGACCAAAACAAATTCCAATTACCATTAAACTATTACCATGCAATCCAATTATCCAAAATCACTATTAATTTATATAAAAGCATAATCAAAACCATAGAAAACTATAACTAACCATTTAACATCAAAACCCCCAAATCATATTTGAAAACCAAAATTATACAATTAATGAAATCATGAAAACATTCATAAAATTCATTCCTTTATTTAGAATTAACAATGAGGGAAAAAAACATACTTTAAACCAAGATGATGAAAGAAAGAAATCACCAACACAAGCCCCAAATTAATCCTTTAGTTGATACCTTACCTCCCTTTGTCTAAAAGCTCTTAAGAGAATTATGAAGTGTTTAGGAAGAGTTTATAAGTGTTAATGAATAGAATAATAGGGTAAATAACATTCCAAGTAGTAAGTCTTGGGACCCTATTAGGATAAGTGGGAAAATGTCTAGAATACCCTCACTTAAGTTGCACCACAATTCTGTCACAGGGATACGACTGAACCACACGAGTCGTACCTCCTGATACGATCAGTATCCACCCTTTGTATCCTAAACCTCTATCCTTGGACCAAACACTATCCAGTATATGATTCATCTAACCAAGCCGTAACCATAGTATACGATCTGTATCCCTGCCCCATCCCCTGGAAGATTTACACCCAAGGAAGATTTAGACACTATCCACCATATGAATCCTGGGTATGACTCGTACCTTTGCTTACGGCTTATGATGAGCCACTCGTACTCAGATCCAACCTAAGTAACCAAGTCTAAGATTAAGTTAAGAAACCAAATGACCTGTAACCACCAATACGACTTGGACCTCTAAGGCGTATCCATTCTAGTAACCAAAATTCATCCCACAAACTAACACTGGTCGGTATACGACCGAGCCATACCATCCGTACCCTAACATACGGCTCATACCCATGAGTCATATTGTCTTCAGAGACCAGAATTCTAGGAAATTTTCTAAGGTCCAAAAACTAGGGTGTTTAGTTTTCTTAATCCGAGATCCACTCTTTCTTATGTGACCCCATTTATGATTGTGTATTTTGATTTTAACCCTGAAATTATTTGGAATCCCTTTTCTATTTCTCTCCTGGTAGGAGACTCTGTGGTTGCTAAGAGAATCTATAAGGGGGGTGTGGTATCTATTGGTAGTAGGTGGACTTTGGTGGATTTTAATATTATTCTGGGGATGGATTTGTTAAACTCTTCTTAGGGGTCCTAAGATTGTTAGACATGTAAGGTTGTCTTTAAGTTCCCTAGTGAATTAGTTATAGAGTGGGAGGGTGGTTCCCTAGCTCCTAGGGGAAGGTTTATTTCTTATCTTAGAGATCAAAGATTAATCTCCAAAGGGTGCATTTATCAGTTGGTCTGGGTTAAAGATTCTAACTCGAAAGGTCCTTATTTATATTCAGTATCAGTTGTAAATGAGTTTCCTGAGGTCTTTATGGATGATTTTCCTGGTGTTCCGCCAAATAGGGAGATTGAGTTTGGTATTGATTTGGTTTCGGACACTCATCCAATATCTATTCCTCCTTATAGAATGACTTTGACTGAGTTGAGGAAACTCAAGGAGAAACTTAAGGATCTTCTAGATAAGGGGTTTATTCGCCCTAGTGTATCCCCATGGGGTACATGGGTTTTATTCGTGCATAAGAAGAATGGTTCCCTTTAGATGTGCATTAACTATCGTTAATTGAATAAGGTAACAGTTAAGAACAAGTATCCTCTTCCAAGGATAGATAACTTGTTTTATTAGTTGCAAGGTGTCAAGTTTTTCTCTAAGATAGATCTTCGGTTTGGATATCATCATCTTAAGATTAGGGAGGAGGATATCCTTAAGATGGCTTTTCGTACTCGGTATGGACACTATGAGTTCTTGGTTATGTCATTTGGTTTGACTAATGCCCTGACGACATTTATGGATTTGATGAGTAGGGTTTTCGGGCAATTTCTGGATATTTTTGTCATTATGTTCACTGATGACATTCTGGTTTATTCTAAGAATGAGGTGGATCAGGCTAATCACCTCAATGAAGTGTTACTGACCTTAAAAGGGCAATAGTTGTATGTGTCACACCCCTTTTTAGCCCGAGGATCGAGTCGACGGGTTTTTCTAATTAAAGTGATAGTTTTGAATAGGGATTAATTTATTTACAGAGTCATCACTTGGAATTGAGTTATGGTGTTCCAAGTCGCCTTTGAATCCCTAGTCAAAAGAAAATGAATCTTCGTTACGGTCTGCAAAAATAGAAGACCGGGTACGGAATTTTGTTGACCGAGGAAAAGGTTTGAGGTACCCCTCGAGTCTCGTGGTTCTAGCACGACCGCTTTTATTGACTTATCTTAACTTAAACTATTTTGATAAATTATGTTAAGGCCTAAAATTGCTCATTTTTAATATCAAGCTAGTATCTGTCTATAACTCTTGTACTAAGCTAGTGAAAATTAATTTTATGATGATATTTTTCTAGATCCATTATGGCATCCTCGGATTTTTTAAACGTCTCAAAAAGATGCATACGTTGCATTCTTAATCGAGACATATATATAGTAAAAATGTCTAAAATTTGTCTAGCATTAAAAGATATTTGTTTCTCCTCTCATAAACTCGAGACAGTTTTCTTATTCATTTTTATTCTTTTTCGCCTTTACTTTCAAATTTACAACGAGTTTTAGAATTAATCTGCAACTCATCTCTCTCCCTTACAAATATTTTTTTCCTCTCTTTTCTTTTATCATGTGACGATAGGTCTTGAATAATTTTACAACCTCATTTCACTCAACCTCACATTTGTAAATAACCCGAACCTTGACTATCGGGTAAGCCTATAAAGGTATTACAATAGGATAACTTGTTCAAAATGGTAAAGATGATCAAACAAAAGAGGCGACAATAATAAGTTTAACATTTAACGTAAAACTAGTGATTATCTAAAATTATGTTTACATTTATCTACGTTTTCACCAACTTACAACCAAAATATAATGTTATTACTTCTAATCTCTACTATACATTTTCTACGCCCCTAAAGAAAACCTTAGTAAATATCTTAATTAACCATGATTCACATAACTAATACTAACTGTAATATGTTAGAACAAGAAAAGCAATTTTAGATAATAGTAATAATAATAATAATAATAATAATAATAATAATAATAATAATAATAATAATTCAAACACATAAAATTCGAACAACTTTGTGATATTAAAATTAAATCCCGCATGATTATAATGCTATATTATATAAAAAAAAAAATTAAAAATTACCTATTGCGAAAATAATCCGAAATAAAAAAAGGAAGAAGTCATGAACCCAGAATTGTGAACCAAACCATGAACTCTATTGTTACCCTCTTTTCTGAGCCTTTTCTTTTCCTTTTTCTCTAATCTTTTCCTTTCTTGCTTTCTTCCGTTTCTAAGTTTTTCCCTTTTTTTTTTTTTCGTTATTGGTTTTTTCAAGTTTTGTGTATGTGTGTGTATTGTGTTGCATATTGGTGCGTGTGTAGTATAATGTGTGTAGGGTGGGAAGTTGAGGTGGTTGAGGAAAAGGTGGGGGTAGTTGGGGTAGTTCAGGATAAGATTTATATTTTTTATTTTTATTAAATTATTTTTTTAATAATAAATTAAAATAAATAATAAAAATAAAAAATATTAACTAATTAATTTTTATATTTTAATAAAATACAATAAAAATTTATAAATAATCTAAAATAAATATAATTAAAATAATACTAAAACTAGTAGCCTATTTATTAGAAAAAGGAAAATATTTTTGAATTTTTCATATTATTTTAAAAACAAAATAAAAATATCTCAATATGTAACTTTAGTTATGTATTTATTTTCAACTAAAAATTATTAAAAATGAAATAAGAGCTAAAGTAGATATTGGACAAAAATATAAATATTTAATGCCGAAAAAATAGGTTAAAACTCGGGGAGGTCAAAAATCACGTGTCTATATTTTGTCCCTCTTTGTTTAAAATCTCGAAGAGTTTCATACAAAGAAGTAGACAAAGATATGAATTTTGATCCTCCAATTATTTAAAAAGTGAGGATAAAATAAAATAAAATAAAAGATGTGACCGAATCCTTGTTTGGGACCGCCTACATATTCCGAATTATAAGGGAATCAGGTCACGTGTAATTCAAAGGTAAAATGGTGAGAGAACGAGTTAGAGGTCAAGTGAGGTTCCATCGAGTTTTCGATTCGCGACTTTTGTTTTTACATTCAAATGAATAACAAAAATAAAATTGAAGATACAAGTGAAAGATCTTATCTATTCAGCTTTTTTGGAATCTTGACTTGAATCTTTATGACTTCTCAAGTTATGAGATAGTCTTTATTTTGAATTGGACTTGAAACGCGAAATGTTCCTCCATGTTGATTCTTGGAATTGGAGAGGAACTTTACAATTGACATATTCTTCAAACTTTCTTCTGACTTGGACTTAAAAATTTTCACCCTATTCTTCAGGCGGGCTCCTGAGCTTGCAACTGGTAATGTTCACCCTATTCTTCAGGCAGGCTCCTGACTTGCTATTTCTTCACCCTGTTTTTCAGGCGGGTTTCTGGACTCAAAGTAAATAGTGAAACAAAAAAATAATATCCCATTCTTCAGGAGGGTCCTGAACATAAAATAAATCTCCATTATTTAGGAGGGTCCTGAGCATAAAATAAATTTCCATTCTTAAGGAGAGTTCTAAGCATAAAATAAATTCTCATTCTTTAGGAGGGACCTAAGCATAAAAATAAATTCCCATTCTTCAGGAGGGCCCTGAGCAAAAAATAAATTCTCATTCTTCAGAAGGGTCCTAAACATAAACTAAATTCTAATTCTTCAGGAGGATCCTAAGCAAAAAATAAATTCTCATTCTTCAGAAGGGTCCTGGGCATAAAATAAATTCCCATTCTTCAGGAGGGTCCTGATCATAAAATAAATTTCCATTATTCAGGAGGGTCCTATAGGGATGTGCAGATTTTGGTTCAAATCGTTAACTCTAATCGATAATTTGTGTATCGGGTTAACAGTTCATTTTTTTAACTTACCGAGTTGGGTAGCTGTTTCAAATTTTTCATTAACAGGTTATCGATTTGGGTGGCAGTTTTTCTAAAATTTATGTCGGGCCACCTGATAACCCGATAGTCAAATAGACAACCCATTATAATTTACATTTCCCAACTTCCCAAGGGCCAAGTCCATTACCCACCGTCCATCCCAATTAAATCCCATTTCCCAAACCCAGTAGTCCACCGTCATTACTTACCCTAGAGGGAGAAAGGGATTCACATTTTATTTTCTGATTTCAAAATTCACTCCACCTCTTACTCTCTCTGTCTCTCAAAGTTCGATAATATCAGTAGACCCAAAGACGGCCAAAGATGATTTGCTGAAAATTGAAGAAATTCAAGGTAATAATTTTTTGCTCTTCTTACTGCTCAATCTTACTTTAAAGGTCCATTTTGTTTGGTGTTTCACAAAAAGAAGAGAGACTATTTTATGATGAAAATGTAACAATAATCTTTATTTTATTCCATTTATTATGGGGGTAGGGGTGGAAGAGGGTCCAGTCCATGAACAAATTATTGAAAAGTAAATACAGATGACCAAGCTTTTAGAGCTAAATGGGACATACTATTATAACTATCTCACCATTCATAACCTGTGAGTTGATACTTTATTTTACTAGTAATTTTAGTGGTATGACAAGCCAACTACCATTGTGCAACCAAAATAAATGTAGATACTAGATAGTGAATGTTATTGCTAATATAATTTGTTATTCGTACACCATGTTTATTGTACCATCTATTTGAATTATGTGTACCTTACTGGTCCCAATTTTTTCTTTGATGATCAAGAAATTAATCTGGAATCGACCCTTAGAATCAATTATAGTAGCTGTAATTTGAAAATTTTTGCTCTTCTTACTGCTCAATTTTACTTTAAAGACTTAAATTATGTCCAATTCTGCCATTCTGGGGGATGTTGAACTTTTCATTGTAATATATTAATGGGAATTTATAAGTTGTTGGTGCCCTTTGTTTGTTAATTCGTACCACAAGCTATTTACTCTGTTCTGTTGATTCCATTAGTTTACTTTGTTCTGTTGATTTTAGTTGACATTGAATTTTAATATGTCAAACTATTTGTGGTGTGGTCTATTTTACTCTATGCACATTGTCAAGTTTTGGTCATGTTATGTTGTAATTTTGTTGTTGGCTTATTTTTTGATTGTTTTTTTTAAATTACACTCACGTTGATACAACTAGATGGCACAAAATAGTGGAGTTGATAAAGTGATTGATGAGAGTATAACTTCTCATTCGAATGTAGTTGAGTCTAAATCAATGAAAGACAGGAAAAAAAGATTTGTTGTGTGGGATCATTTTACTCCTAAAGTTGATTCAGAAGGAAATAAAAAGGGTGTGTGTAATTATTGTAAACATGAGTATTTAGTTGATACAAAATAACATGGTACGACGACAATGCTTGGTCACATAAGAAAATACAAAAAAATACCTTGTATTGTTGATACTAGGCAATCAAAGATAGCATTTCAACCAGTTACAGGGGTAACAAGGGTGATGTATCAATTGTTTCGTGGAAATTTGATCAAGAAGAGTGTAGAAAAGCATTGTGTCGTATGGTAATACTTGGTGAGCTTACTTTTAGATTTGTTGAAAAGGAGGGCTTCAAACAATTTATGAAAGTGGTACAACCTTTCTTTCGAATTCCTTCTCGTACAACTATTACTTGTGATTATTTTGATCTCTTTGATGAAGAGAAAAATAAAATGAGGAGCATTTTTAAGGAAACTCAACAAAGAGTGTGTATAACGACTGATACTTGGACTTCTATGCAAAGAATTAATTATATGTGTATTACTGCTCATTCGATTGATAAAAATTGGACTTTGCATAAAAGACTTATCAATTTTTGTCCAATTTCTAGCCATAGAGGTGAAGATTTAGCAAAGGGCATTGTTAAGTGTTTGAATGAGTGGGGATTGCATCGGATTTTCATGGTTACTATTGATAATGCTAGTTCAACTAATATGTGTGTGGCTGAGTTGTCTAAGCAATTGACTAATTGGGGGACCAATCTTATGGGTGGTACGCATCTTCATGTTAGGTGTATGGGGCATATCATAAACCTTGTCATTCAAGATGGTATAAAATAAGCAACTATTTCAATTGAAAGAATTAGGCAAACGTGAGATACATTAGGCAATCTTCTGCTAGATGAAAGAACTTTCAGGAATGTTGTGTAGATGAAAATCTTGCAAAAAAATCTTTATTCTTAGATGTTCCCACTAGGTAGAACTCCACCTACTTGATGTTGAGCAGGGCTATTGAATATGAGGGTGCAATTTTGAATTATGTTGATCGTGATATTGGTTTGGCACATTATCTCAAGTTTGGCCATATCCGTATGTGCGATGGTGATAGTGATATTGTGGATGAAGAACAACCTGCAGGTAGTCTCTTGAGTAGTGATTAGGATAGTGTTAAAAGAATTGCAAAATTTCTTGAATTATTTTTCAAGCTCACTTTGAAGGTTTCTGGATCATTGTATATTACATCAAATATTCATTTTCTTGAAATTTGTTAAGTTGGTTTTTTCTTGACAAAATTGATATCAAGTGATGATATTGTGTTGGCTCAAATGGCAACAAACATGAAGAAGAAATTTGAAAAATATTGGGCTGATCCAACAAAAATGAATAAGATGTTTTTTGTACCTTGTGTTTTGGATCCTTGTCACAAGTTTACCACTCTTAGTTTTCCACTTAAGAAGATGTTTGGGTATAATGCACCAACTATAGAAAAAGATGTGCACGAGTACATGAAATCATTGTTTAATGAGTATTCATCGTCTGCTTCAAAAGACAAAGGTGGTAAACTATCTTCAGAAGTGGAGGATTTTAGTTCAAGCTCTATGGTTGATATTGGTGACTTTTATGAGGAGCTGAGTAGACACACATCTGGGAGTGGAGCTGGGAATTCTAAGTTGGAGTTGGATGAATATCTTGCAGAAGATATTGAAGTTGGAACGTTCAATTTTAGTGTATTGCTTTGGTAGAAATATAAATCGGCTAGATTTCCCTTTCTTTCTGAGATGGCTCGAGATATTTTAGTTATTCCTATTTCTACTGTAGCATCAGAATGTGCTTTCAGTACCGGGGGGCGTGTTCTTGATTCATTTAGGATTTCATTAACTTCTAAATTGGTAGAATCTCTAGTGTGTCTACAAGATTGGCTTCGAAGTAAATCATAACCTATAAGTATCGAGGACCATTTAGATTCTCTCGAGCAACTTGAACAAGGTAAAAAAACCTTGTATTTGGTGAATTATTCATTTAATATTTTTGTTGCTTGAGTCTTGACTTGTTCTTTTAATTTATTTAGATTTGGCCAAAGTTGGAAAAGAACCTAGCATTGATGACATATAGCAACTTGAACAAGGTAAGGTAAGAAAAGAACCTTGCATTTGGTTTCTAGTTTATAGAATTTGCACACTGAATATCTGATTTTTGGCTTCTGGAATTTGCAATTTTACACTGTTTTCTATTTTTTGGAATTCGCATAATTGTATTTCTGGTTTCTAGAATTTGTTTGTGTCTGTTCTGTTGGGTCGCTGTTGCTGTGTTGCATTAGTTGGTTGTTGTTACCTGTTGGGAACAAAAGTTGTTAGTCTTTGAAATGGAGTCAATGCACGGATCATCTTTGTTTTTTATCTGATGCACTTAAAACTCTTAATTTCACAGTGTAACCTGGTACCTTTTCTGGGTCATTATGTCATTGGCAAGTGTTTTGATCACATAGTACAAAGATATAAAAGTATTTAAGAAATTGTCATTTACACTTCTTGGTAGTGGATCCAAACTACCAGTGATGCTTGCTCTGTACAACTCTCTTGCTTGCTTATTGCTGTGACCATTTGTCTTTTTTATTCATGACATATGTTAACCTCAAACGTCATGGATAGTACTATATGTACTGCTTTATACATTGCATCAATTATAACTCTACTAAAAATATTAAATATGAACTCTATGCGTCAAGACAAAATCAACGACACCTATATTAACTACTTTTGATTCGGGGTCAAAACAGACTCCCAAAATGGGGTTTCAAAAAAGAAGGGCAAAATCTGAACTTTACTTCAAAAATTTGTTTTTCATATTTTTAGGAATCTACAGCTGCAAACCCAAGTTAAATTGAGTCAAAAATGGAGTTCAAATTGAAGAAAAACTATTTTTGAGCTTTATTGGGTAAAAATCTTTAAAATCTGGGTTAAAATAAAGAATTGGAGTTGTTTTGAAGGTTAAATTGATGAAAAACTAGTGATTACATAAAAATATTATTTAAGTGAAAGGGGTGAAATTTGAATTTAAAATCATGCCCTAAGATTTTTGGGGTTTTGGAGAATTTATTTAGAAATTACTAAGAAAAGGAATGAATTCTTATCTTAAATCCGTAATAAAACCAAGAAATAGATGTTAATGTAGCTTCCCAAGCTCCCACAAGCTTCACTTTTAAGCTCCCAAACTATTTAGGGTTTAACTCTCAAGAGTAAAGATGAAAAAATGAACAAAATAGGCCAAAAAGGGTGAAAAAGCTGTTTATATTGCAGAAAATCTATAATATAACTGCTGTTTTTTTTTTCTTAAGTCGAAACGGATTTCGACGGGGTGCCCAGGATTCGTTCGGAGTCTAATATACACAAACTATGCAAACATACTAAATGAGATTTAAAAGCTGTAAAATCATACCAAACATGCTAACATCCTAGAATTAAAATTTTTGATTTGCTGGCAAAGTCAGTTTTCCATCCGAAGTCGTTTCGATCAAATGTAGGTCCCACACCCATATATCTAATTTTTTAACTTTTCGATTAATAGGTCAATATGAGCTCGGGTGCACTGGGACTCGAACCAAAGGTCCACCTAGCCTAAAATCAATATTCTGAAGCTACTGGTGCGGTCCGTTCGGCCATCCATCGAACGGATCAAAAGATATCCACATAAGTCCAAAATAAGGCTCTCAAAGCCATCAAAAATCACAATATTGCATAAATGATACCAAAATGCATCAAAAATCATGCCAACCACTCCCACACCCCTGAAATATCATAATGCAACTATAGGGAGGGGTAAAATAGTCAAATCACATAAAATCACAATTTCACATATTTTATCAAATTTTCATGTTGTTACATCATCCACCACTAAAAGTCTAGTTCGTCTTCGAACTAAGGCAAAAGAAATACCCGAATCAATGAAAAGGTAGGGATAGGAACTACGTATATCAGACTCAACCTTCCAAGTAGCTTCATCTACAGGCCGATGTTGCAATTGGACCTTAACCACAGAGATCACTCTAGAGCGCCACCACCTAACATCCCTAGCCAAAATGGAAACTGGCTCCTCAACAAAGGAAAATCGCTCATCTAACTGAATTGACTCCCAACGAATGACATGAGACTCGTCAAGAATATAGCAACGAAGCATAAAAATATGAAACTGGATGAACAACTAATAGATCAAGAGGCAAAGCCAACTCATAATCTACATCACCAACAGTCTGAAGAATCACAAATGGATTAATATACCTAGGACTAAGCTTGCCCCTCTTCCCAAACCTCATCACACCCTTCATGGGTGAAACTCAAAGGAAAACACGATCACCAACACCAAATCTCAAGGCACGAAGTCTACGATTAGCATAACACTTCTTCCTACTCTGAGCCACTCTAAGTCTATCCTGAAAGACACAGACTCTATCCAAAGATTCACAAAGCAAGTATGCACCTCGAGGTCTCACCTCTGAAACATCAAACCAACCTACTGAGGAGCGACAACGCCTACCATAAAATGCCTCAAAAGAGACATATCAATAGTGGAATGGTAGCTATTACTATATGTAAACTCTGCTAAAGCCAAATGCTGCTCCCACTAGCCATTAAAATCCATCGCGCACGCGCGAAGCATATCCTCTAAAACCTGAGTAGTTTGCTCCGACTGGCCATCAATCTGAGGTGAAATGCTATGCTAAGATTAACCCGAGTACCCAACTTATCCTAAAATATCTTCCAAAAGTTAAATGTGAACATAGAACCTCAATCTAAAATAATGGACACTGGCACACCATGAAGACGCACAATCTCACAAATGACGATAGGGGCTAACCTCTAAGCACTGAATGAGACCTAAAATGGAATAAAATGAGCTGACTTGGTCAATCAATCCATGATGACCCACACACTGTCAAAACTATAAGATGTATGAGGAAAAACAGTCACAAAGTCCATTGTGATCTGTTCCACTTTTACTCGAAAATGGGTAACCTCTGAAGAAATCCACCAGGTCTCATATGCTCGGCCTTCACCTACTGTCAACATAGGCAACGAGCCATAAAATCTGCTATATCTCACCTCATACCACCCCACCAGTAGTGCTATCTTAAATCACGATACATCTTAGTCATACCTGGATGGATAGAATATCTTGAACAATGGGCCTCCTCCAAGATCAACCTAATCCAATCACCACTCTCGGCACACAAACTCAGCCCCCAATCTTTAAAACTCTATCTGAATTAAGTGAGGCTTCCCTAACCTCTCCACTCAACACCTTATCTCGAATCAACCTCAATCTAACATCATCAAACTGATGAGCTCGAATCTAATCTATCAAATATGATCTAGCCTCTATAAATGCCAAAACACGCCTCGGTGTCGAAATATCAAGCCTAACCATTGGGCTAGCAAAAGAATGAACCTCTAAGGACAACGACCTCTCCTAAGTCAAATGATGTACCAAGCTACCCATATTAGTCGACTTTTGGCTCAAGTCATCCGCAACCACATTAGCCTTGCCCTGATGGTAGAGAAAAGTCAAGTCATAATCCTTAAGCAACTCAAGACAATGACGCTGCCTTATATAAATATCTCGCTAGTAAAAAAGTACTGAAGGCTATGATGATCTGAGAAGATCTCACAATGGAATCCATACAAGTAGTGCCTCCACAACTTAAAGGTAAACACAACTGCGCACAACTCTAAATCATGGGTAGGATAATTGTTCTCATGAGGCTCCAATCTTGACAAGATGCATACACAATTACCTTGTCCTCCTACATCTACACAATACCTAACCCAACACCTGAAGCATCATAAAAGACAATAAAGCCCACGCCCTTCTTGGGCAAGGACAATATAGGAGCTAAAGTCAACAAATCCTTAAGCTTTTGAAAGCTTGCCTCACAACATCATACCACTGAAAAAAATTCTTCTTCTGAGTCAACTTGGTTGATGGAGCTGTAATGGAAAAGAAACCCTTACCAAAACACTAATAATACCTGGCCAAGCCAATAAAACTCAAAATCTCGATGGGCGAAGGAGGTCTAGCCGAATCACAAACCGCCGCAACCTTAGATGGATCAACCATAATACCTTCCTTAGTCATCACATGATCCAAAAAAGAAACTAACTCCAACTAAAACTCACACTTAGAGAACTTAGCATACAACTTCTTATCCCTCAATCTCTAAAGTATAATCTACAAATGATCCTCATGCTCAACCTTATTCTTAGAATAAGCCAAGATATCATCTATAGATACCATAACAAAGGAGTCAAGATACGGTTGAAATACCTAGTTCATTAACTCCATGAATGCGGCAGGGGCATGGGTCAACCCAAAAGACATGACTAAGAACTTATAATGACCATATCGAGCCCGAAAAACATTTTTTAGAATATCCAAAGATCTAATCTTCAACTAGTGATAACCAGACCTCAAATCAATCTTCAAAAACACCGTAACACCCTGAACCTGATCAAACAAATCATTGATGCAAGAAAGAGGATACTTATTCTTAATCCTCACCTTATTCAACTGCCAATAATCAATACACATCTGCATAGACCCATAATTTTTCTTCACAATAAAACAGGCACACCCCAAGGTGAAATACTAGGTCGAATAAATATCTTATCAAATGACTTCTATCCTTCAGTTCCTTCAGCTCTGCTGAGGCCATCCTATAAGGAGAAATAAAAATGGGCTTGGTGCCCGACTCAAAAACATCAATAATAAAATTGATATCTCAATCAGAAGGCATACTAGGCAAGTCCATAGGGAACACATCTATAAACTCACGGACAACACATGCAAAATCCAAGGAAGAACGTGAAACAACACCGGTGTAACAAATATGGGCCAAGTAAGATAAAATCCCTTCTCAACCAATTTAAGAGCCTGAACATAAGATATAATCCTCTTAGGACCCGAATGAAGTGCACCCTTCCAAGCTATCCTTGGCATACCCGACAAAGCTAAAGTCATGGTCTCGGCAAAACAATCTAAGACAACATGATAAGGAGACAACGAATCTATACCTAAAATAATATCAAAATCGATCATATCTAACACAAAAAAGTCTATCAAATTCTCACGCCCAACAAAAGTCAAAATACAAAATTGATGAGCCTGATCCAACACTAAAGAATCACCTATCAGGGTGGATACATCAAAAGACATGGAAAGAGGCTCATTGACATAATCAAAACCAGAAGCAAAATACACAAACACATAGGAAAAAGTTAACTCGGGATCAAATAATATAGATGTAGGTCTGAAATAAACGAGGACAATACCTGTAATCACAGCATTAGAAGCCTCTACCTCAGGTCTGGCTGGTATAACATAAAACTAACCATGACCACCAGCTACCTGGGTAGCCCCATGACGACCAATTGCCTGAGTAGCCCCACGGCCACCCCCATGAGCTCCATTACCTCTACCCCTCACACCTCTTATATCACCCTTACCCCTCGCGGATAAAATAGTAGTAGTTTGAATCACCCAACAGAGAGAGTCCCTGGCCACATAGACAATCTCATCACATACATAACAACCTCTATAACTAGTCTCAATAGGAGAAGGTACAACTGGGCCCGAACGACCATCCTGAACTACTGGACTAGAAGGTCCACCACCTAAACTCTGAAATGCCACCTGCACTGGCCTACCATGGAATCCACAAGAACCTCTAAAATTTCTACCTCGAGAGGTCTGACTCTTAAACTCTCCAAAATATCCTTCTTGGCACCTCCATGAGATACCTGAGGAATATCCTCTCTCACCTTAACATAATCCACAATACTCTGAAAAGAACCCTCAAACACAACTATCTGAGATATAGCCAACTAAAGGAAGACAACCAAACCCTTCACAACCTTTTAAATTTTCTCAAACTCGGTGGAAATGCTATCATAGAAATATCTAAACAGGGTATAGAAGCGTGCTTCATACTCAACAATTGTCATGGAGCCTATTTTAACTGATCAAAATTATCTCAGATAAGATCTCTCAAACTGAAAGACATAAATCTCTCTAGAAAGGCATCAACAAATTAATCCCATAACAACTAAGGAGCATCAATAAGCCTACAATCGACAAATGATATTCACTAATTTCTCACAGTATCTCTCAACTGATATGTAGTATAAGCCACAACATCCGTGCAGAAAGAGTGAAACACAACTCAGAACATAAGATATGAAAGAATTCACATTATAAGGAATAAAATGAGGAAAGTTTCCTAAAGACATCCTATGGCCTCTCGAAGATAGATAGGGACGTCTACGTACCAATTTATGAGACTTTGTTAGACATTCTATTCTTACACCATTAAGACCAATGAAACCTGGTTACTCTAATACCAATTTGTCACGACCCAAAAATAAGAGTCATGATGGCACTTGTCGCGGCGTACCTTGACAAGTAAACCTATCACCCAAATTGATATGAAAAGAAAAAAAGACAAAAATATCCCATGGTAAGGCTTCTAGAATGAAGCCGAACCATATAAGTAATCATAACAATATGAAAAGAACTTATCCAAAATACCAATCATGCCCCAAACCATGTATCAATAGTGTAAGAACTACTAATACAATTCAAGAGTCAAATGCATCGGAAAAATAACCACAAAGGAATAATAATTATCTCTAAATACTAATAAAGACATAACAACTATAGAAAGATAGAGGTGAATTTTGGATGCATGAATGTCCAACCACTACCTTGGAAGCTCCAACAATTGCTCGAGTCAATCAAGTTAAGGCGTACATGAGCTAAGACCTACACCGAAAGGGCGCAGTAGGCATGAGTATGGTCCACTTGTACTCAGTAGGTATCATAGGCAGACCAAGCAAAGTAGTAAATAAAGCATACAAAATATACACTAAGGGCACGTCACCTGTAATAAAAAAATATCCCACAACGGTAGCCCACATCGCTTGCACTAATAGTTCTAATATATCTCACAAATATTACAACAACACACCAAGTTATAGAACATAAGTATACATTATGTCAGATATAAATAGAACAAGAAAGAACTTGTAGATATTAGATCATCAAATACAAGTAAAGGAAGATCAGAAAAATACATAGATGACAAGTCAATAAGGAAATACAACACAACATAAACACAATAAAGTAAGTACAATGTATATGATGATGATGATGATGATGATGCACGAGGTCATCGCACTACCTTCAGGATCGTCGCTCAATCTCGGTATACACTTACGAAGCTAAAGCTTCCCGACGTAGGACCCATGGGGGGTTCTTCAACCCATATACAATCCACATATCTTATATCTCTTTTTTGACACTTTCCTAGGAAAGGGTTTTATAAGGTGTTACCATATCTTTTAAAAAGGTGTTGCTAGTGTTTCTCATATGTTGCCACGGTGGTACTAATGTTTCATGAATGAGTATCATATGAAGATGTAATGCTCATAACCAATCACAATGACTATTTCTACGACCAAAAACATGATATATTTCCACAACCAACCACAATGATACATTTTCACAACAACATGAGCCAATATTAACTCATTATTTTCGTTTCATCTATGAATGTCCACATGTCCCATATGCCAATAAAGTATGAATATAATCACAATACACCAATGGTACCACATTAAGCATTTTAACAATATAATACAATTATTCACATGTATTCAAGGCTATCATATCATATAGAACCCCACACGATCACACATATCACATAATAACTCAATTTTGACAATTATGTCACCTATAGGCCCCCACATGGGCACAACTCATAAATTTCCATTTTCATGATTAGTTTTCACCCTTAATATGCATTTTGTATCATCATTTACTACCCAACCCAGTCTGAAAGAGTTAAGCCATAACCAACCTTGAAAGTCGAAACTGGTCTGCTACACTTGAACCCGCAATCTTACTTTTCATGAACAATCTTGAACTCAATTAAAAATATTAAATATAAAATCTATGCATCAAGACAAAACCAACGACACCCATATTGACTACTTTTGATTTGGGGTCAAGACGAACTCCCAAAATGGTTTTCAAAAAAGAAGGGCAAAATTAGAACTTTACTTCAAAAACATGTTCTTCATATTTTTAGAAACCTATAGCTGCAAACCCAAGTTAAATCGAGTAAAAAATGGAGTTCAAATCAAAGAAAAAGCATTTTTGAGTTTTATCGAGTAAAAATCATTGAAATTCAGGTTAAAATCAAGAATTAGAGTTGTTTTGAAGGATAAATTGATGAAAAACTAGTAATCATAAAATAAAAATATTATTTAAGTGAAAGGGATGAAATTTGGATTCAAAATCATGCCCTAAGATTTTTGGGGATTTGAAAAATTTATTAAGAAATTACTAAGAAAAGGGGTGAATTCTTACCTTAAATCTATAATAAAATCAAGAAATAGATGTTAATCTAGCTTCCCAAGCTCTTACAAGCTTCACTTTTAAGCTCACAAACTATTTAGGATTTAACTCTCAAGGGGCAAGATGAAAAAATGAACAAAATAGGCCAAAAGGGTGAAAAAACTGTTTATATTGCAGAAAATCCGCAATATAACTGCTGGTTTTTTTCTCAAGTCGAAACGGATTTCAACGGGGTGCCTGGGATTCTTTTGGAGTCCGATATACACAAATGAACTATGCAACCATACTGAATTCTACGTTACGGACACGATGACGATATCAGATTTTCAAAAGAACATCATTTTCATAAATTTGACTCCCGAAACTCGAAATTATAATTTTCCAAACCGAAGGTCAAAATGAGATTTAAAAGCCGTAAAATCATTTCAAATACGTTAACACCATAAAATTGATATTTCAAATCTGGTGGTGAATTCGGATTTTTCATCCGAGGTCGTTTTAATCAAATATGGGTCCCAACCCATATTTCTAATTTTTCAACTTTTTGACCTATAGGTCAAAATGAGTTCGAGTGCACCGGGATCTAAACCAAAGGTATACCTAGCCTAAAATCAATATTATGGAGCTGCTGACATAGTTGGTTTGGCCATCCGTTGCACGGATCAAAAGATATCCATATAAGTCTAAAATAAGGCTCTCAAAGTAATCAAAAATCACAATATTGCATAAATGATACTAAAATGCATCAAAAATTATGTCAATCACTCTCACACTCCAGAAATATCATAATGCAACTACGGAGAAGGATAAAACAGTCAAATCATAAAAAATCACAATTTCACATATTTTATCAAATTTTTATGTCGTTACAATAAAAGTGGAAGTCTTGAAGAACTAATACTAAAAACTCATGTTTGTCTTAGTGAGGGTTGGTCTAGATGACCGTGTGCTTATGTCACATTATATGTATATCTGTATCATGGATGGTGTAGGGTACAGGAATCCCCGACCTTCTATGATATTTTTGGTTAATACTGCTAACATGAATTGGGGCTTCACCAAGGGGTAACGGATGGACCCATATATCCTGTGGGTTATAATTTGGACAGTAAAGCTACACAACCCAGGTTAAGGTTTTAAAGCTCATGCTAAGCCTTGTTCCCTACCCCAGCATGTGACATATATGTGTGTGTGTGTATTTGAATTTAATGGTGTGCATTGATTTTAAATGGTTTTGAACTATTGATCATGGCATTGTTTTACCCCTTATTCCTGAGTTACATGCTAGCACTCAACCCGCTAACCATCTTCGGATGCTGTATCCCCAAAAGCAGTTCTATTTTTCTTGCACTGTGATAGGTGGTTCCAGAGTTATTTAGGTGTTAGCTTAAAGTGGTGAGCCTCCTTCTTTTTGAAGGCCATTCTTCTTGGTTTAGTATGTCATAGACTATTTCTTCTTTGGTTTCAGCTTTGGCTATAGTCAGGGGCTTATCTTGATGTAGATGGTTTTTGGTTATTAGAAGGATTTTGTCAATACTGTGGATTGGTTATGGTTATTGATATATCTTAGATATTATTTAAGCTTATCTTTTCTATCTTATTATATGTTTGAAATTCATCCACTGTTGGTATACTGTGATTTGTTAGCCAGGTCAGGGGTGGTCTTGGGTCTATGGTGAACTTGAGATACCCATTATGGCCAAGCCCTCATTTGAGTTGTGACAAAGTTGGTACTAGAGCTAGGTCCATGGTCAAAAGGGTATCCACAAAGCCATGTAAAGTAGAGTCTCTTGTATGGGTGTGTAGCATGCCACACTTATAAAGGAGAGGCTACGAGGCATTTAAGAATGTTTTCCTTTCTTGTGATCTACTTTAGAGATATAGATTCTAGGGTATTGGAATCTTATTTAATTATCATTTGTTTGCATTTTAGATCATGTCTTCCAAAAGATCTGATGCTTGTGAAAATTCCTTTGTCCTACTTGCGGACAATATTGATGAAAATTGCCTTACTTATAGGGTAAAGACCCAGTCTAGGGTCCCTGATTTTGATTGCCCCCATGGAGTTCCACCGATTCTTACTAATCCATCTTCCACCGGTGACATTCTTGCTTAGTCACCCCAAGAGATATTACTAATGCAGAGTTTTGTTGTTCTATTTATTTTTTGACCCAGTTAGTGGCATCTCATTCATGCTAGTTAGGTCCTATTGATATTGCTGTGAGTTCTTCTGAGGTTACTCGAGTTGGGCTATTTATGAGGCTCAATCTTGCGACCTTTACTAGCTCTAAGGTTGAGAAAGATGCTCAAGGGTTCATAGATGAGATGGATGATTTTTTTGTATGATGCATGCTTCTGACTTTGATGGTGTGGAGTTCACGGCATAGCAGTTAAAGGATGTGGCATATCAGTGATATGAGGAGTGGGATCATTCTAGGGGTTATGATGTGGAGTTGGCATTGTGGGATGATTTCTCTGGTGCTTTTCTTGATTTTTTCTTTCTCCAGGAGTTGAAAGAGGCGAAAACTAAGGAGTTCGTGAATTTGAAGCAAGGTAAAATAACTTTGAAGGAATATACCTTAAAGTTTCATCAGTTGTCTGGCTATGCCCCTGAGTTAGTGTCTAGCATGAGGGATAGGATGAGAAAGTTTGCTTTTGGATTGTCTCGGGACTTGGTCCTGGAGTGCAAGGTTGCACTGCTGAATAATGACATGGTCATCTCTAGGCTTGTTGTGTATATATAGTAGGTTGAAAAGAAAAAGAAGATGCAGACAGATATAGAAGAGAGGCAAAGCAAGAATTTTAGATATTCAGATTAGGTTAGGGGTCATCAGAAGATTGGTAGAGGTGGTAAGTAGTGGTCTAAGAAGAACTGGTGAATTTCTAATTCTTACTCGACAGCTAGTGCTCCTTGTCTAAAACAATTTGGTGATCGTCGTTTCTAGGATGAAAGTGGGTTTAAGGTACAAGGTGCCCAATCTCAGGCTGGTGGAGCACAGTCAGCCTAAATTTTTCCTCCTTGTTAGTTTTGTGGTTAGTTACATCGTTGTTTCTATGTTGAGAGGAGGAACTGGTGTTTTAATTGTGGTCAACCTAGACACATGCAAAGAACTTATTCTATGGTTAAGGATGATTTTGAGGATAATAAGGTCCCTATTGGTACTTCGTTAGCTCCTATACCAAAGGGTGCTGCTTCTGGTATCGACACTGGTTGAAATAGTCTTTATTCTCTTAACACCCACCAGGAATCTAAGGCATCTCCAGATATTGTTACTGGTTTGTTACAACTCTTTTCCCATGATATGTATTATTTGCTTGATCCGGGGTCTACTCTTTCTTATGTGACCCTTTATCTGGCTATTCATTTTAGTTTTGGTCCCAAAAGTATTTTGGATCCATTTTTTATTTCTACCTTGTTGTATGATTCTATGGTGGCTAGGAGAGTCTATAGTGGTTGTTTGATGTTTATCTATGGTAGGTACAATTTGGTGGATTTGATAGAGCTGGACATATTGGATTTTGATATGATCTTGGGGATAGATTAGATTCAATCGTGCTATGCCTCTCTTAATTGTAGGACCCGAAGGCTCAATTTTAGTTTCCTAACTGAGCCGGTGATTGAGTGGAAATGTAGTTCCCTAATGCCTAAGGGAAGGTTTATTTCATATCTTAGATCCTAGAAATTAATTTCCAAGGGGTGTCTATATCATCTAATTTGGGTTAAGGATTCTAGTTTTAAAAGTCCTTCTTTACAGGCTGTCCCTATGGTAAATAAATTTTCTAAGGTTTTTCCTGATGATCTTCCTGGTATTCCTCCTGATAGGGAAATTGATTTTGGGATTGATGTTCTTTTGAATACCCATATATCTTTATTCCTTCTTATAGAATGGCTTTGGCTGAGTTGAACAAAATTAAGGAGCAGTTAAATGGTCTTCTGATAAGGGTTTTATCTTCCCTAGTGTGTCTCTATAGGATGCTCCTATTCTCTTTATGTGTAAGAAGAATGTGCATAGACTACCGTCAGTTGAATAAGGTGATGGTGAAGAATAAGTATCATCTCCCTAGGATTGATAATCTATTTAAACAGCTTCAGGGTGCTAAGTACTTTTCTAAGATTGATCTATGGTCGGGTTATCATCAGTTAAAGATTAGGGAGATGGATATCCCTAAGACTTTTTTTCATACTCGGTATGGTCATTTTGAGGTTTTGATGATGTCCTTTGGTTTGACTAATACGCCGGCGACATTTATGGATCTTATGAATCGGGTATTCCGTTAGTTTTTGAATTTATTTGTGATTGTGTTTATGAATGATATTCTAGTATATTTGAGGAGTGAGGAGAATCATACCAATCACCTCTGTATAGTATTGCAGACCCTTAAAGATCAACATTTCTATTCTAATTCTCCAAGTATGAGTTCTGGTTGAATGTTGTTACTTTTATAGGTCATGTTGTTTCAAGTGAAGGGATCATGATGGATCTATAGAAAGTTGTGGTGGTTAAGAAATGGCTTAGAACCCCGACTCTAACTGATATTCGAAGCTTCTTGGGTTTGGATGATTATTATAGGAAGTTTATGGAGAGCTTCTCATCTATCACTGCTCCATTGACTAAGGTGACTCAGACGAAGGTGAAATTTCTATGGTCCGATGCATGTGAGGATAACTTTGAGAAGTTGAAGGATAAGTTGACTTCTGCTTTTGTTTTGACCCTACTCGAGGGTACTGATGGATTTGTCATTTATTATGATGTGTCCCATATGGGATTGGGTTGTGTTCTGATGCAGTATGGTAAGGTGGTGGTGTATGCTTCTAGGAAGCTTAAGGTGCATGAAAAGAAATATCCAACGCAAGACCTAGAATTGTTGGTTGTGGTGTTTGCCTTGATAAACTAGCGTCACTATTTGTATGGATTTTATGTTGACATCTATTTAGATCATAAGATCCTACACTATGTGTTCACCTATAAGGAGTTGAATCTTAGACAAAGGTGATGGCTTGAGTTTCTCAATGATTATGATATGAGTCTTTATTATCAACCACGTAAAGATAACGTGGTTTCTGATTCACTTAGCAAGTTATCCATGGTGATCTTTTCTTATATTGATGAGGAGAAATGAGGGTTGGTGAAGGACATTCACTGTTTGGCTAGTATTGGAGTTCATCTTTTAGATTTCGAGGATGGTAGTGTGATTGTTCAAGAGGTGGTGAAATCATCTCTTGGTGTTGAGGTAAAAAAGAAGCAGGTCTTGGATCCTCTTTTGATGTAAGTCAAGGATGATATGGGTCAATAGAAAGTCCTAGCTTTTGAGATTGGTGGTGATAGAACTTGAGTTACCAAGGTAAATTGTGTTTTCCGATACTGATAGGTTGCGAGAAAGAAATTTGACTGAGTCTTATGAGTTGAAGTATACAGTTCATCCTAGTTTGACGAAGATGTACTATGATTTGAAAGAGATGTATTGGTGGAATAACATGAAGAGGGAAATGGCCAATTTTGTGGATAAGTGGATGATTTGTCAGCAAGTAAAGGTAGAGCACTTAAGGCCTGGTGGGATATCCCAAAAGATTGAGTTACTGGCGTGGAAGTGGGCAGTGATCAACATGGATTTTGTTATGGGTCTTTTGCAGTCTCATAGTTAGTTTGACTTGATTTGGGTCATCGTGGATATGATGACTATGTACGCTCATTTCTTACATATGAGGACTAATTACTCTGGCAAGAATTATGCAAGATTATTCATGCAAAAAATCATTAGATTGTATAGTGCGCCTATTTCCATCATATCTGATTGTGGTATGCAGTTCTCATCCCACTTTTGGTGGTTATTTCAAAAAGGTTTGGGAACTAAGGTAAACCTTAGTGCCGGTTTCAACCCTCAGATGGATGGACAGGAAGAGATGATGATTCAAACCTTGAAAGATATGCTCCAAGATTATGTGATTGACTTTGGTGGTAGTTGGGTCGATCATTGCCTCTCATCCAGTTCGCTAATAATAATTGTTATCACTCTAGCATTGGAATGGCTCTATTTGAGGCTTTGTCTGGTAGGAGATGTTGTTTTCCTATTGGGTGGTTTGAGGTTGGCAATGCTAGGTTGTTCATTCCTGATTTGATTTATCAAGCTATGTAGGTGATTAGGGATAGTCTTAAGACTACCCAAAGTAGATGAAAGCTGTATGCGGATGTGACGAGGAGAGAGTTAGATTTTAATATTAGTGATTGGGTATTCTTGAAGGTGTCTCCCATAAAGGGATTGATGCGGTTTGAGAAGAAGGGGAAGCTCAGCCAATGGCTTATTGGCCCTTACTTGGTCTTAAGGAGCGTGGGCAATGTTGCTTACAAATTGGAGTTGCCTCCTAGTTTAGGTTCCATTCATCCAGTCTTTTATCTTTCAATGTTAAGGAAGTGTGTGCGTGATCCTTCATTGATTGTTCCCGTAGAGAGTGTTGGTATCCTAAATTCTTTATCTTATAAGGAGGTCCCGATTGAGATCTTGGAACGGCAAGTTCAGAAGTTGTGGACTAAGGATGTGGCTTTGGTAAAGGTTTTATGGAGGAACCAAAAGGTTAAGGAAGCTACTTAGGAAGCTGAAGCAGATATGAATTCCAAATACTCATTCTTATTCTCTGTTCTGGATAGTCGTGCTTAAGGTATGTGTATTCCTTGATATTTTTGTTTTCTGTCTTTGTTAAAGGTAAGTGTGGTGGTGTTCTGTGTTTAATCATGCTAATAGATGCCTTGTCTCATCATTAGGGGATGAATGACCTTAAGTGGGGGATAATGTAAAACCTCGAATTTTTGTCCTTGAGAATTCCTTAACCTTTGAGCTCAATGCCCAAACTACGACTCTCCCTACGAGTCATAGGGTGTCTTACTGGTCATAGGACCCAAATCATAGACTGACCAGTGAGTTTGTCTAAAGTTCTGTGTTGAGTTTGGATGGCACCTAACGAGTCGTATAGTGTAAATCATAGTCTCATTAGTGTGAGTGTCAAAGATTCTGTCCTAAGTACGACTTGGACCCTACTAGTCGTAATGTTTAAGTTCGAGTTGTATGGTACGACTCATAGGTAGACCAATGTGGGTGCCCATGGGTACTGTTCAGCATATGAGTGTGTATAACGAGTGGTAAGGTGACCCTACGAGTCGTAAGGTCACCCATAATGACTGGGTATCTAATTTTCAATATTTTAAGAAGGGCATTTTGGTCAATTCCTTATTTTCCTACTTACACTGTTTGGATGATGGTTTGCCATGGTTTCATAATGTATGGTATAGTATGGTATGGTATTGTACTGTATAGTATAGTACAATACAATATTTGGATGGACTGTATCATCCACTGCTGTTTAATAACAGTTTATTGTTTGGTTTGATGGTATGGTACTATATCATAACTGATAAATTTATAAAATGCCCCTAATTATTATAAATTTTAAATTTATAAAAAATTATTAATAAACAAAACAATTTTCTTTCTCTTATTGATGGATCAATAACTCCAATATTCTTCCTTTTTTTCCCTAATTACATGCCTAACAGTTCACAAGACAATAGCAAATCTGCAACTCCATATATTCATCTATCATTTTTCCTTGCTCGCCAAGAATTTCTCGGTCGGTCTTTAGAAGAAGAAAAAAGAGTTAGGACGGCATACCTTACAAGTATGAAATATATATAGTGAACATTTTGGATATAATTGTATGATTTTGTAGTTGCAATTATGTTGTATCAAGACATTATAGTTAACTAAACACAGTATAAGAGATGCACTATTGTTTCCTCATTACTAGCCAAAGGGGTTCGACATCTACTATATATACATAAAAAAATAATTTAAAAAATATTTATTAATATAATTTTCGTCGAAGGAGGTTTATCCCAAGTGTAACTCCGCCCCTGGTGATCCCAACAAGTACAGTAATCTAGCTAGTATCTCCACCAGTCATCACAATAGAAGCACACGAAAAAAAGAGAGTTAAAGCTAGCATTTTTTGATCTCTTAAAATAGAAGTTAATTAGCACTAAAAATTATTTACACCTGGAGTATATAAAAAGATTTTTTTCCTCCCCAGTATAATATAAATCTTTCAATTATGCAGAAAGGATGGGTAACATATGGTTATGGTGAAATTTGAGGTATCCCTTTGACCCTCAGTTCGTTGGACTCTTTGCTAGCATTTTTTGATCTTCTTAAAATAAAAGTTAATTAGCGCTATATTCTAAGTTCAATATTGGAATTCCTTAGTGTAATCTTCATGTGATAACATCCATGGTTTAAGCAAATTATTTTTCGTAAAATATTGTCTCTATACCAAGCCGCTTTCACTACTCCACCCAAGCCTAATCTCTCTTTCCCAAGTCAGCAATTAACATCAACACCAAGCCGCTTTCTCTTTCCCATGAACAGTTAAGTTTAAAGAAGCATACCTGAGAGAACGAGCATAGAAAGAATGAAGAAGAAGAAGCAAAGGAGAACAAAGCACCAACAGAGAGTTTGAACAGAGGAGAAACGTAGCAACAGAGAGCTTGAACAGAAAAGTGTAAAAATAAAATAAATTAGAGTTGGATGTAAATATAAGCTAAAGAATAAAATAGTATTAAACAATATTATATAAGGACATAATTGGAAAGAAAAAAATAAAACCATGGGATACCACCAAATCACTGGTTCTATAAATTCACTGATTTCATGGTTACCAGACCATGAAAAAATACAATACCATACCATACCTTTCATAAAACAATCAATACAAACATGGTTACCTTTGTAACCATACCATACCATACCATAGGAAACCACCAACCAAACAAGCACTTAGACCCCATTCCATAAAATACCAAAGAGAGGTTATTCTCAACACTTTAACATATCAACACTCTCTCAAATTTCCCATTCAAAGACAAGGCTAGGGTTTCTAGAAATTGGCCATCTAGGGCTCTGAGGGTGATTTCTTATTCAAATTTCTTGGTGATTAAGGCATGTATCTGTCTCCCTAAACTATTGTTTTCATTATTGCATGAATTGTCTTAGTATTTACATGGTTTTTATGTTAGATTTTGAACGATGGGTTGAGGATTTTGGATGTAAATTATTTAAATGCTTTTCCTATGATCACTATGGATTAATTATGCATTGAATTGATGATTTGTAAACTCATTGGGTGCATGTGAGTGATGAATGAAATAGGAGTAAAGGATTCCCCAAATTTGTAAACAATGGAACTAGGGGTACAAGGATTCCCCCCAATAATTGGATTTTGGTATTGAAAGCAATGAGAAACTCAACCCGCTTGGATAATTAGTTTTGGATTCCGGTGTTCGGTACCCGCATTGGAGCCCATCGACTAATTCAGATCACGCGTTGCAGGGTAGGAAGGTGGCAGCGCTCCCAACAGAGTTTTCTCCATACCTAGAGTCGAACCCTCAACCTCTAATTAAGGGTGGAGTAGCCCCATCCACTGCACCACAACCCATGTCGATTCAATCATGCTCTTACTATATAACTTCTAATTGATTATTATAAGTCATCTAAGTATTAAATAATTAATATTTCATAAAAAAAATAAAATAGACACAAAATGATAAGTTAACTCTTGATGTTTTAAATTTACTTCACGACTTATATGGAGCCTACTTTAAAAAAAAAATTACAAGTACTTTTTATAGTGATTTTATTATATCTCTTTTGATTCATTATTATAAGTAATTTAAGTATTAGATGATAAATAATATCTAATACTTAAATTACTTATAAGAATTAATCAAAAGAGATATATTAAAATCACTATATTAGATAATAAATAATACTTAATAATAAGGATAAAATAGATACAAACTGATAAATTAAAAATGGTTAGATGAAGTTCTTTGCAATAGTAATCTGTGTCAAAAGGGAGTCTGAGAGTAGTACACTTATTGAGATCTAAATGATTAGATTTAAACAAAAAGTTAAGTATATAATTATGAGTTAAGATCTGAATGATCAAAATTTTAATTTTTATTAGGTGAAAATACATGAAGCATACAATACGTAAACAAGAGAATTAAATTTTAAACTTTTTTACTACTTTTTCATTTCAATTTAAGTGATATCATTTGATTAAGAATGGAGTAGAAAAAATAAAATGTTGTTTTGAAATTTGTGGTATAAACAAATCTTAGATTTTGTATGGCCATAAAATATTTTGTTAAAAAATAAAACAAAAAATGCAAAAATAAATAATTTCTAAAAATATTAAAAAGAAAAACGTGTTACATAAATTAAAATAAAAAAATATAAATATTGGGTCCATGCTCAACACGAGCAATATACCACTAGTTTCATTAATGGATTTCAACAACTTTCAATGTTAATTAGTACTATAATATAAGCATCACAAATGAAAGTCTCAATTATATAGAAATGATAATACAACATTAATACAATAATGTATGATCATTCTAGTAAAGATATAAATAAATGAATCAACAAAGACTGAAGTTTATTTATCCTCAGTCATTCCAAACATCTTCAATATATGCCCAGTTTTTGGCCTTTTACCTTTGTTTCAGGTGTGATTCCTCTACTTCAATATCTGTCAGTTTTTTTATCTTTGTTTTTAGGTGTGGTTCCTCTGCTTCGATTCCAATTTATCCCTAGTGTCTGTTCCATTTTTGAATGAAATACCATAATTACATACTTTACCAAATTGAGCTGCCCAAGCCACAAGCGCCAAATAAACAGATTCTCAGAAGGCACGATACATAAACATTTTCGTTAACTTGACTTCAGATCACATCTACAATCTCTAACTTTAGGTGTGCACAAGTAGATACTTAAATTTGTATAAATTTGAAAAAGTAGACACATATGTTCTATGTGGCCAATTCTGGTCCTACATGGCATCCTACATGTGCTATGCCATAGATGACGTGTGTGTCTATTTGTTCAACTTTATACAAGTCTAAGTGCCTATTTGTGTACACCCAAAATTGGAGATTATAGATGTGGTTTGAGGTCAAATTAAAGAGTAGATTTATGTATTATTATTTCTCAGAGATAGTTTTGAGAATTATCACCATAAACAATGATTATACCATACATAAAAGATGGTCAATTTGAATATGAGCTGCAAAACCTTCAGAATAAAACCTACATAAAGTGTAGATCATCTTGGACAAATTTTAGTTTCTCTTTTGACTTATTTGTGTTTTTCAAATGGACAGTGATATGAACAACTATATTACAGCCAGACATTCCAATAAATAATTAGAGTACCGCTTTCAATTGGAGTCCATAAAAGAATGGATTAAAATGCTCTAGAAAATGAGAAATTTTATGGTCAAAGTTATGTCTGAGAAGACGAAATCAGTCAATAATTAAAATTAGGATTTAGCTTAAATACAGTAATGGCAGATAATTTCTTTAAAATTTATGAAGTCCTTAATTTCATACTACTATTTCCACTTATTATGAACAATTACATAAAATACTTTTAGGTGATTTGATAACAAAAAAGTCGCTTAAAGAGTAGATTTATGTATTATTATTTCTCAGAGATAGTTTTGAGAATTATCACCATAAACAATGATTATACCATACATAAAAGATGGTCAATTTGAATATGAGCTGCAAAACCTTCAGAATAAAACCTACATAAAGTGTAGATCATCTTGGACAAATTTTAGTTTCTCTTTTGACTTATTTGTGTTTTTCAAATGGACAGTGATATGAACAACTATATTACAGCCAGACATTCCAATAAATAATTAGAGTACCGCTTTCAATTGGAGTCCATAAAAGAATGGATTAAAATGCTCTAGAAAATGAGAAATTTTATGGTCAAAGTTATGTCTGAGAAGACGAAATCAGTCAATAATTAAAATTAGGATTTAGCTTAAATACAGTAATGGCAGATAATTTCTTTAAAATTTATGAAGTCCTTAATTTCATACTACTATTTCCACTTATTATGAACAATTACATAAAATACTTTTAGGTGATTTGATAACAAAAAAGTCGCTCTGATGTACAGAGAATTACATGTTTACATGTTTGGGAAAAGGACGCACTTCAAGGGTGTAACGCTCCGATTTTGCACCCCGAACGCCAAACGGTGCTTATGACCCCGAAGGACCACAAGCTAACCCATGACTGGTACCTGCTCTGAGTACTGAATAATTATACTAAAATAATGCGGAAGTTAGGCTGAAGTGCCAAGTGCCATAAGGTTCATAATCTAAATACTGATAAATATAACAACTAATAATAACATCTGAAAACTGAAAACTGTCTAAACTAGTCTAGTCTGAAAAGCCTCTACTGAACTTTCTGAATGCGGAGAGGATGGGACAAGCCCCCAACTAACTCCGACTAATAAAATACTGAATCTGTTGTAACACTAAAATAAATAATATCCTCAATGGATGAGGACTCACTACTGAATCTGTTGCTGCTAACTGAATATAGCTAAGCGCGGTCAGGAACCTGAGCATCCGAACCTATAATATGATACATCATAGCATAAGAAAAGTGTATGCGATCAGTACGTGAAATGTACTCGTTTGCTAGATAAGGTAAGACTGAAATGCATGGGTTCATATGCATTAACAATAACTGACTGAGTGATGTGAATATAACTGAATAAGAGTACATAGATAACTAAAGCTACTGTAAACACTGATTATGCAATACTACACATATACATATATATACTGTATCTGAGATTTATACTAAAACTGCATACTGAGTACTGATAATTGAGTAACGAATATATGAGATTATTGATAACTGGGAGACTATTTCTGACAGTCCTGATTCTGTAGAGCTGGATTGAGTTCTATGCTGAGAATGAAACTGAAACTGTGGAAGGTAATCCAACCAATATGCCCCTCTCTGAAGTGATTGGGGTCCAACCTGTAATTAGTTGGAAGGGTGTCAGTACCATGCCACGGGCACAGACATTGGTTGTGTGGTTCCATTAAAATGTCATCCCAAAGGACTAAGAGTCACCCTCTACTGATAGGTTCCCTGATAAGAATGGTATTACCGTTAACTGGGAGGTAAATACCTTATCAACCCTTAACTGGCAGGTTGATATCTCAACCTACGGTGGCTACGTAGTTCTAGAATGCAAGGACTGCTACTAAAGATCACACCCTTTACTGACAGGTGAGCCCCCATCCTTAGGTTCGCTCGGTGCTAAATCCTACTCCCAACTAAGAAACAATGATTATTAAGCTGAACTGAACTGGATTGAGTTTCACTGAGTTCTGTAACTGACTAAGTACTACCGTTCGTGACGTTACTGAGACTATTTTGTAACTACTGTGACCTAGGTAAACAACTAGATTTTTTGGGTATTGAATACCCCTAGGACTTGATAACATTAATAGTAAAACATGGCACAATCTTGAAAGCATACTAGCTAGTCACTTAGTCATGATTCATTCATTGAGGTATTTTGTCAAACACTTGCAAGACACGAACTTGTACATGACTGGAACACATACTAACATGTCATGGTTGTACTATTCAATTCACATAGGCATTCTAACAAACACTTGGAGAGCAGGATTATTTCACCTAATAGTAAACATATATAAATATCATGGCTACAACATTCAACTTGTAAATTCAAGGACTTAACATGAGAATCACATAATTCATCACACATGCTATCTTAATATCATGAAACTCGTAATTAATCATGGATTGAATACCAAATAATAATACACACATGAACATAATTCAAATATGTAATTCATGAAATCTCAATCTTGTATTTTTTTAAAAAGGATTCTTGGGCTCCATGGGTGGTAAGAACCCATGGATGAACATCTAACATACCTGGGAAATTAACTTCTTGAAGATTCTTGGTAATGTTCTTGAGATTTGTCCTTGATTCTTAAAGGCTAGGGTTTTGCTATTTTGAGAGAGATGGTCTTGATTTGAGGAAAATTGAGTAAATGATGATCTAATTAGGTTATTAGAGGTTAATTTACGTATTTAGATTAGTTGGGGTTGTGGAAAAAGACCAAATTACTCCTGGAAAGAAATAAATTTCCTTCACTGAAAATCCCATTTTTGGCCTTCACGGCAATGCAGTGGCATTGTGGTAAGCCACTGAAAGTTGCCTGAAACTGTTTAAAATGGACAATTTCAAAAATGGGCTTTGGCGCGACGCGGTGGAATCATGTCGGGCTACCTAAAATTGATAATTTTGAAATGGCACTCTGGCACAATGTACCGTTATCGCATTGACACAATGGAAAAAGCCAATTGAGAATTGGAATTTCACCGTGATGCACTGGAATCGCGGTGTATCACTGGAAACTAACGAATGTCATTTTGACCCTCACCACGATGCGGTTCTTCTCAATTTGACATACTATTTCACTAAAAGTGCTATAACTTCTCTCCCAGATATCGAATTTGGGCGAAATTTATATCGTTGAAAAGCTGATTGAATTTCCTACATTATGATGGGTATTAAGTTGAAAAATTCCGAGTATTTTTGAAAGTATATATAGTACTTCTTGTGTAATGAGAGATTAATTAAGCTAGAAAAATACGGGGTATTACGATATCTCTTCTTTGGGAACATTCGTCCTTGAATGAGACTGATTAAGTTGAGAAATATTGATTGAATGAGTTTACATAATAAACATACACAACTGAAGAATGATTACATGACTAAAACTACTGATAAATAGAATTTTCATACTGAAACATGATTACATGGTAAAATTGATTCATGAATACATGACTGTCATAAAGATGATATGCAATGGTATCTGATACCAAGTTTGTAACTGTAGCTGAACATGGAATCCGAGTAAATCTAAGAAAGACTTTTACCTTAAGTTGAGTCTGAGTTTGCGGAGAATAGGTGAGGATACTTGGTCTGCATATCTGCTTCTGCTTCCCAAGTAGCTCCCTCAACGGACTGGTTTCGCCAAAGAACTTTGACCAAAGGAGCTTCTTTATTCCTTAGTCTACGAATTTGATGATCAAGGATTTGGACTGGAACCTCTTCGAAAGAGAGATCATTCTGAATATCTACGCCCTCTAAGGGGACTACAACTGCTGGGTCACCAATGCATTTCTTTAGCAAGGAGACATAGAATACTAGGTGTACTGAAGCTAAGTCTAAAGGCAACTTAAGCTCGTACGCAGCCTTTCTGAAATGATTGAGAATTCTGTAAGGATCGACATATCGGAGACTAAGCTTCCTATTCCTGTCGAACCTCTTCACTTCCTTCATAGGAGAGATTTTCAACTACACAAAATTGCCGGTCTCAAACGTAAGTTCTTTTTTCCTCATATCTGCATACAATTTCTGTTGGCTATGGGCTTCCCTAAGATTTGCTCTAATCAACTAAAACTTCTCTAAGGCATCAAACACTAAATTAGGTCCTACTACTGTAGCCTCACCTACCTCGAACTAACCAATTGGTGATCTACATCTCCTACTATAAAGAGGCTCAAATGGAGCCATCTAATACTAGAATGATAGCTGTTATTATATGAAAATTCAATCAAAGGCAAGTGGACATCCAAACTATATTTAAAATCAACAATGCACGCCCTTAACATATCTTCTAGAGTCTGAATGGTCCTTTCTGCTTGACTATCTGTCTGAGGGTGAAAAGTTGTACTGAGGTAAACTTAGGTACCAAGACCTTTTTGGAATGCTTTCCAAAAAATGAGAGGTAAAATCGGTGCCTTTATCTTAAATGATGGATACTGGGACTCCGTGTAACCTGACCAACTCTCTAATATAGAGTTTGGCATAGTCCTCGGCTGAATAGGAAGTCCAACAGAAATCATATGCAGATATGAGCAAATCGAATTTTGCTGATGACGAGTACGAGGTAAATCCGTCACAAAGTCTATGTTCACTTTTTCCCATTTTCATGTGGAAATACTAAACTCCTGTATGGACCCACTAGGCTTTTGGTGCTCAATCTTAACCTGCTGACACGTAGAGCGCTTAGCTACAAACTCTGCGATATCCCTCTTCATCCCACTCCACCAATAGATCTCTCATAATCGTGGTACATCTTAGTAGCCCCTGAATGAATAGAGTAACGCGCACCATGTGCTTCTGAAAGAATTCATTTCCTCAACTCATCAACATATGACACACACAATCTACCCTGGTGACGTAATACACCATCTCCCCCTTGGGAGAAAACCTCTACTTTTTGATCCCTACTGACTCTTTCAACTTAACTATACTACGATTTCTATTCTATTTTTCCTTCACTTTGGAAACCAGAAATGATTCTAAACTATTCTGCACCCACATACTACCCTTTGCTGAATCGACTAAGCGAACACCTAGTCGGGCAAGCTAATGAACTTCCTGAACTAACTTCTTCTTAACATTCTCAACATAAGCAACACTACCCATAGACAACCTACTAAGACCATCATCCACTACATTGACCTTGCCTAGATGATACAGAATACTCATGTCATAGTCTTTTAACAACTCTAACTACTTTCTCTAGCGCAAATTCAAATCTATCTGAGAGAACACATACTACAAGCTTTTGTGATCTGCGAACACGTCAACATGCATCCCATACAAGTAATGCCTCCAAATATTTAAGGTAAAAACAATAACTTCTAATTTAAGATCATGGGTAGGATAATTCTTATCATGGGGCTTAAGATGTCTAGAGGCATAGGATATGACTCTACCTCTCTACATTAGGACACAACCCAAACCAACTCTGGATGCATCGCAGTACACAATAAACCCATCTGAACTATTTGGTAAAGTTAATATTGGGGTTGTAGTGAGTCAAGTCTTCAACTCCTGAAAACTTTTCTTACAAAAATCTGACCACTGAAATCTGACTTTCTTCTGAGTCAATCTGGACATGGGGGATGTAATAGACGGAAACCCTTTAACAAACCGATGGTAATAGCCAGGTAAACCCAAGAAACTCTTGATATCTAATGAATAAATGGGTCTAGGCCAATTTCTCATTGTCTCGGTCTTTTGAGGGTCAACTCTAATGCCATCACCAAAAATAATATGACCAAGGAATACGACTGACCTTAGCCAAAATTCACACCTACTAAATGTGGCAAATAACTGATGGGCTCTGAGATTCTAAAGTACAATCCTGAGGTGATCTGCATGATCATTCTCACTAAGGGAATAGACAAGAATGTCATCGATGAAGACTTTAACAAACATGTCCAACTACTTTTTAAACACGCGATTCATTCATGAAGGCTCCTGGGGAATTTGTGAGACCAAAAGATGTGACTAGAAACTTAAAGTGACCATACCGGGTTCGGTAAGCTATTTTTGAAATGTTACATTCTTTGACTCTAAGCTAATGATAGACTCATCTAAGTTCTCTCTTAGAAAAGTAACTGGAGTCCTGAAGTTGGTCAAACAATTCATTAATTCTAGGAAGTGGGTATTTGTTCTTGACTGTGACTTTGTTCAACTGACGGTAGTCTATACACATTCTGAGTGAATCGTCTTTCTTACGCACGAATAAGACTGGTGCACCCCACGAGGAAATTCTAGGTCTAATGAACCCCTTGTCTAAAAGGTTCTTTAATTGTTATTTTAACTCTCTAAGTTTAATTAGTGCCATTTTATATGGAGAAATAGATATAGGCTGAGTGTCTGGAAGAAGGTCTACCCCGAAGTTGATTTCCCTTTTGGAAAGGACTCCACGAAGATACTCGAGAAATACATATGAGAATTTACTTACTACTGGAACTAACTCAAGACTAGGAGTCTCTAAACTAGAGTCTTTGACGCGCACAAGATGATAAACATATCCCTTGGATATCATCTTTCCCGCTCTAAGGTATGAAATCAACTAACCCTTAAGAGTTGTGGTCTACCCCTCCATTCAAGGACAGATTTATTTAGAAACTGAAATTAGACAACTCTGCTCCTACAATCAACTGAGGCATAGTATGAATGGAGCCAATCCATGCCAATAATAACACCGTAATCCGTCATCTCTAACTCTACTAAGTCTATTAAAGTGAATTTCTAAGATATCATAACCAGACAGTTCCTGTATACCCACTGGGCTATAATAGACTGACCCACTGGGGTATAGACTGAGAAAGGTTCTGTTAAGATTTTTGGTCTGACCTTAAAGTTGACTGCTATGTAAGGAGTTACAAAAGACAAAAAAGCTCCTGGATCTAATAAGGTATGAACATGTAAACGAAATATCTGTAACGTATTAGTGACCATATCAGGAGAACATTCCCGATCTTTTCTGGACTAAAGTGCATAAAGCCTGTTTGGGCATTACCTACTAGTGGTACTAGAAGTGGCACCCTACTGATTCGGGCAACCAAACTGAGCTGGGGGATGATTGTACTGACCCTGTGAACCTGAATAAGGACAATATTTGATTCTATTGCCTGGATTGCCACACCCAAAACATACATCACTTCCATCTCTACAGACTATATTTTTGGCAAAAAGGATTCGTTCGAGCACTGCTAACACTACCCTGAGATTTAGAGCCTGGCGCCCTATCTTTATTACTATTTCTGAACTTAGGTACTGGAGCAATGACTTGCTACACCCAAGACAAACATCACTGCTAGCTCTGCAGACACCCTGATGGTTTCTGCCACATGCCTGACAAAGAGGATTTGTTCGAGCACTGGTGACACTACTTTGAGATTTAGAGCTTGATGCCCTATCTTTATTACTATTTTTGAACTTAGGGATTGGAGCACTGGCTGGGGATGAGGCTGAAACCAAAGACTTTGGATGAAGTTGGGAACGGTTACCACCTTCTAACTTAGGTTGATTGAAATTGAAGCTACCTGTTCTATCTCTCTTGTTATGCCTCTCTCTCTCTCTCTCTATTCTTATCCTCTTCTATCTTCTAAGCATGGACCATGAGCCTGGATATGTCCATCTTCTTAATCAATATCACAGTTCTGCGCTTCTTAACCACACTATCAGATACCCCAGACATGAACTTTCTCATTTTAGACCTACTGTCTGTTACTATATGGGGAGCATACCTGGCTAACTGAGTAAAATTGAGGAAATACTATTTCACACTTATACTGCCCTGCCTGAGATTGATAAACTCTAACACCTTGGCTTTTTTCAGCTTTAAGGGAAAGAATCTATTTAGAAAATCAGTAGCAAACTCTTCCCACTCTATGGGCTCTGCATCTGTGCCCCTGTCTACCTTCTACTGCTTAAACCACGTATGAGCTAAATCTTGTAGCTGATAGGTAGCTAACTTACCACTTTCACTGGAAGTCACTCCCATAATATCTGTGACTTTCTGCACCGGATCAAAGAAATCCTATGGATCCTCTTCAGAGTTGGATCCTGAAAATAGGGGAGAATTCATTCAGGTGAATTCCCGAATTATAGCTACAGTAGTATTGGCCACTGTGTTGGACTGAACAATAGCTAACCGTTCATTCTAAGCTACTACAAAATAGGTTAGAATGGTGAACACAGCTCTAAATTCTGCATGGGATACATGCTCACCCAGAGGATATACCTGAACGGGCGAAGGTGCTGGCTGGTTTCCAATTCTTCTTTCGTTGGTCTTTTTGTGGGGTATGTTCTGTAAATGAAAGGAAGAAATGAATTAGACTGAGATTTTAGCTTGAGCTCATGCTTACTCGCACGACATGAATACAGAAAGAAGGGAAACATTCCTAAAAATGCCTCGTAGCCACTTGTCCATAAGTGTGGCGTGCTACACATCTATGCACAAGACTCTACTTGATTCGGATTTTAGACTCCCTAGAATTCTATTAAACCTTAGGCTTTGAAACAAAGTTTGCAACACCCTGAGTCTGCACCCCGGATGCCACACGGTGCTTACGACCCCGAAGAACCACAAGCTAACCCATGACTGGTACCTGCTGTAAGCATTGAATAATAATACTGAAATAATGTGGAAGTTAGGCTGAAGTGCCATAAGGTTCATAATCTGAATACTGATAAATATAACAACTAATAATAACATCTGAAAACTAAATACCATCTGAACTAGTCTAGTCTGAAAAGCCTCAATTGAACTGTCTGAATGTGGAGTGGATGGGCAAGCCCCCAGCTAACTTCGACTAATAAAATATTCAATCTACTGTAATATTGAAATAAATAATATCCTTTATGGATGAGGACTCACTACTGAATCTACTACTGCTAACTGAATCTAGCTAAGCGCGATCAGGAACCTGAGATTTTGAACCTATGATATGATACATCATAGCGCAAAAAAAAGAGTATGTGATTAGTATGTGGAATGTACTGGTATGCTAGATGAGGTAAGTCTTAAATGCATGGGTTTATATATATATATATACTGTTTCTTAGATTTATACTGAAACTGAGTACTGAGTACTGATAACTGAGTAATTGATATCTGAGATTAATGATAACTAAATTACTGATAACTAGGAAACTTTTTTGACAGTCCTGATTCTATAGAATTGAACTGAGTTCTATGCTGAGACTGAAACTCAAACTGTGGGAGGTAATTATCTAACTGACACACCCTTCTCTAAAGTGATTAGGTTCCAACCTGTAACCCCAGTTGGAAGGGTGTCAGTATCGTACCATGGATACAGACACTGGCTGTGTAGATCCACTGAAATGCCTTCCCAAAGGACAAAGGGTCACCCTTTACTGGCAGGTTCCTGGATGAGAATTGTATTACCCTCAACTAGCAGGTAAACACCTTATCAAACCTCAACTACCAGGTTGATATCTCAAACTACGCTGGCTACATAGTTCTGGAATACAACGATTGCTACTAAGGATCACACCCTCTACTGACAGGTGAGCCCTCATCCTTGGGTTCACTTGGTGCTGAATTCTACTCCCAACTGAATGACACTGATTATTAAGCTGAACTGGACTGGACTGAGTTTCACTGAGTTCTATAACTGACTGAGTACTACTGTTCGTAATGTTACTGAGACTATTCTGTAACTACTGTGATCTAGGTAAACAAATAGATTTTGGAGTATTGGATACCCCAGGATTCGATAGCATTAATAGTAAAACATGACACAATCTTGAAAGCACACTAGCTAGTCACTTAGTTATGATTCATTCATTGAGAAATTTTCACAAACACTTACAAGGCATGAACTTGTACATGACTGGAACACATACTAACATGTCATGGTTGCACTATTCAATTCACATAGGCATTCTAACAAACACTTGGGGAGCTTGATTATTTCACATAATAGTAAACATATATTAATATCAGGGCTACAACATTCAACTTGTAAATTCAAAGACTTAACATGAGAATCACTTAATTCATCACATATGCTATCTTAATTTCATGAAACTGTTAATTAATCATGGATTGAATACCAAATAACAATACACACATGAACACAATTCAACTCAAACATGTAATTCATGAAATCTCAATCTTGTATTTTTTTTTAAAAAGGATTCTTGGGCTCCATGGGTGGTAAGGACCCATGGATGAACATCTAACATACCTGAGAAATTAACTTCTTGAAGATTCTTGGTAGTGTTCTTGAGATTTGACCTTGATTCTTGAAGGCTAGGGTTTTGCTATTTTGTGAGAGAATGATCTTGATTTGAGAGAAATTGAGTAAATTATGATCTAATTAGGTCATTAGGGATTAATTAACGTGCTTAGACTGATTAGGACCGTGGAAAAAGATCAAATTACCCTTGGAAAGAAATAAATTTTTTCACTGAAAATTCCATTTTTGGCCTTCACCACGACGCGGTGGCATCTCGATGAGCCACTGGAAGTTGGCTGAAACTATTTAAAAATGGACAATTGCAAAAATGGGCTTTGGCGCAATGCGGTAGAATCACTTCGGGCTACTGGAAATTGATAATTCTGAAATGGCAATCTGGCGCGATGCGCCGTTATCGCGTTGTTACACTGGAAAAAGCCAATTGGGAACTGAAACTTCACCGCGATGCGCTGGAATTGCGGTGTCTCACTGGAAACTGACGAATGCCATTTTGACCCTTGCGGTGCTTCTCAATTTGACACACTGTTTTACTAAAAGTGCTACAACTTCTCAGTCCGCTATCGGATTTGGGCGAAATTTATATCGTTGGAAAGACGACTGAATTTTCTACACAATGATGGTCTTAATCTGGAAAATTCTAAGTATTTTTGAAAATATATATAGAACTTCTCGTGTAGTGAGAGCTAAACTGAGCTAGAAAAATATGGGATATTACAAAGGGGGTGTGATATAGACAATCTATCCTAATGCAAGCATTAGTGATTGCTTCTAATTTTTCACGATTCATACCCGTGGAGACAACTTTACCATAATTTCAATGCTTCCCTTAGTATAATTTGACAGTATAAAGGTTATTTTACGTTGTCAATGTGTTTGTTTAGAAGCTAAAATCTAGAATATGATGTGCCTCATTAAACTGCTACCAACAATATAGAGTCATGAAAGGAACAACAGAAGAAAGAAGATATAAATCTTGTCAATGAAACCAATGGAACTGGTCCCATGAATGTGAACATGAAAAGTATAAGGAAGATACATGAACTATAACAGTTGTTTCAATGAATGTATAGACAACAGATACAGAGTAAAAAATACTAAAAGAGGAAGCAGAGACACAAGAGGGGATTAATACAAAGGAAAATAAGGCAAAAATAGGCAAAGGCATGTGAAACAATCCAAATCCTGACTGTTTATTTGGAAACAATCCCTGAATTAAGCTGCATTTCTTGCTTGGCCTGAATCATAGCTAATTTTTTTATTTAGCAAAAAAGAATTGTCTTGATACATTATTCAAAATTTTATACCATTAGTAGAATATAGGTATTCTCAGGAGCATGTTAGTCCACGCGTTGTGCTCCAAATTTTTAAGAATTAACTATTGATTTCTCATGTGTTAATTGGGCCTATATAAATATAGCACAAATGAGCCCCATTTATAGGTGAGCTAATTTTGGGCGGATTATTAACCCAAGTGGATTCAACATATCATATTCTCATGGATTAATTTTACTAAAAATTACACAAATACACAATTTATATTTCTAATATTACAAAAAACCCAACTCCCTAAACATATTATAAAAATCCCAACATATACACAGAATGCTATGTATATGTTGGCTATATTATGTATATTAATAGAAAGAGAGAGTAAAGTAATTAAAAAGGTGGGAGAAAATATAATTACTTCCAAAAGAATTGGTATTTATCTTATTTATACTTAATTTTATCACTTCTATATGCATATAGAAAATGCTATTGTTATCACTACCTAGACTAATTTTCAAATGCAATATACCCAATCTGATTTGTATATGAACCGATTAACTTACCAAGAACTAAATGAGAGAGTAACTCCAAACAACATCTCATAATTAGTGCATGCAAACTTCACTAATTAATGCGACTAAAGAGGTTGTACCTCAAAATTTTGATTAGCCATCTTAAAATTCCAAGACTACTTACAGCTAGGGTGGTCATTCGGTATTTCGGTTCGGGTTCAGTTTTTTTATTTTGGTTTATTTGATTTTCGGTTTGCAATTATAAGAATAAAAAATCGAACCGAATTTGTTCGGTTTGGTTCGATTTATATAATTTTTGGTTCGATTTTATTGCGGTTTAATAATTTTAAATTTTTGATTTTGGGCCTATTTAATGGGCTACGTTATATTTATAAATTGGGCTACTGGGCAGTCAGACAGGTATAAAACTAATAAGTAATAACACTAGTTTACAAATTGATGGAATGGAGATGATTAGGTATATACAAAAAAGGAAATATGTACATGGACAAATAAGTGTAATATAGATATATTAACTTAATAAAACAAAATTTGCATCTGGAATGAAATCAATTTACTGATTTAGGGCCTTTTGGAATATATATTAATTTAATAATATAGATATGTTAGTTTATATTATTATATTATATAAAGAGCCTCTTAAAAGTTAAATATATATTATTATATTATATATATTATATAATTAAAAAAATATATTAAAAATTTCGGTTTAAACCGAAAAATCGAATTATGTAAACCTAAAATCCGTAACCCAAACCAAAATATCAATTTTTTTTTAAAAAAACTAAACCCGAACCGAAAAACCAAAAAATCAAGCCCAAAAAACCAAACTGATTCGGTTCGATTTGGTTCAGTATTTCGATTTTTCGGTATTTATGACCACCCCTACTTACAGCGGGGATGTATGGGGTTTACTTGTCCCAAATAGTTGAGAAGATAGCGGGGATGTATGGGGTTTACTTGTCCCAAATAGTTGAGAAGATAGAATGCTAGAAGTAGAAAACTAGAAGATTATAATCATCAATACTATCAGAAAAATTATAGCTAAAAAAATTAAAGAATTAGACACTACAATAGTGCCACTATTGTAGAAGTCGGTGAAACCCACAGTAACAATAGTTACCTTGTCCAACATTGAGGCTTCATCATAAGCAGGATATGTTCTTACTCTATAAATCAAACTATATTTAGGATTAGAACTAAATTCCCTTCTCCTAGGATAAAGAGAAAAAAGAAAATCACACAGAAAATATAAATAAACTGGAAGCAACAACCAACATCTATAAAAGAATGAAAAACAAAAAAATTAATGAATATGAATAATCAATTACCTTGTAAAATTCAATGGGCTTGAAGACACCATGTCTAAATGGGGGATTGAATCTCATCGGCTTGTACCTATAATGAGAGGTGAGTCCGGTATGCAAAAATATTGGCTGTTGAACTCCTAAAGTGAAAGAAGGAAGAAAGATCGAGAAGATGGTGAATGTGGAAGTTGAGATTCTATTTTATAAATAAAGTTGTGTCAATTACAAATAATTCATCATAGTATAGTATTGAGAAGAAGGTGGCTCATCATAAGAATTCTTCTTTCTAAACTCTACTCGTTTCAGCCTATATCCATAAGTCCTTGCTATGTCTGTTGAACTATTTTTCATATAAGATCTCGATGACCCAATAGTTTATCGTCTAAATCATACAAATTTTAATAACAAAACTTACAATATATATATCACAGAAATAGAAGGGAAAATACTGAACCAGTCCAAAAGCATTAAAGATAAATTAACAACACACCGTCAAGTATAAATTTCATCATATGGGAAGTAAAAAAGATGTAGAAAACACCATTTTTGTAAAAAAAAAAAAAAAAAACTTAAAAAAAACAGAATAAAATTATGTGGAAAAAAACGTTTAGGGTTGCCTTTATCATTCATAATATGAATTAATTACCACAGAAGACATATTATGAATTTAAAATATGAATTTAGATCCTTAATACAAATTGTTTCAAGTCTTTTGAAATGATTCTTAGTTGAGGCTCATCTAAAGTTAGTATTTTTCGCACAGAGAAAAATTTTGTGTTAAACTTTCAACAAATAGTAGACTAACCGCATAATTGTGAAAATGTATGGGGTCGGAAGTTAAGAAAATTTAAAGATTCAAATCATTAAAACGTAAAAATTCTAGGTATACACCCTTTCTGATTTTTTGAATCTACTAGTGTAATAAAGAAATAGGCATTTCATAACTAAACTAAACAATTCGTTCATACATTTTAACAAAAATGATAATAGACATTTCACAACACTTCTCAAAAAATAATATATTGAATCAAATATCTCATTCTGAGATAAAAATTAGTTGTGGTATAGCAAAATTAGTTGTTGGATAGTGATAAGATTTCAACCTCAAGTACCCTTGTAGAATTAATAAAGAGAAAAAATATACAAAGAGATAAACTTTGTAAATCAAATCTAAAAATTAAATAGATAGAGAAAGAAAAGAAAAAGTGAAGAGGAAGACAGAGAAATAAGAAAGAGCTTCCTTGGCATTGCAACAGTAATGGGAGAAGGTTGAAGCTGAAGAGCTCTCGATAAAGATACCCAACATACTTGAGAGGAATTTGATGGTAAAACACGAAAGTTGTGTGTATTAAGCAATGGTGTACGTATAAACTAAGTGTAAACCAAAATGAATTTAATTGACAAAAACACCTTTAGTTGATTAAAATTTTACATCTAAACACACAAGTTGATACCTCACTACTAACCCACACCTCTACTATAGTAGAAAATTGAAAAAACATACAGAAGAATGTGAAATGAAATTGATTTTGCATAAGCAAACCAATTTACTTTCTTTTTTTTCTTTTCTTTTTTCATGTACCAATTACTTACTAAGAAAATAGCATTGTTGAAACATGCAGGAAAACTGTGACATGACATTATTTTTAGCCTACACCTATCGGTGGCCCCCTAAACTTGGCATGATCTTTCACTTAGAAACCTCAACTGTACCATGTTCATTTTAAACACCTCAAAAAGATAAAAGTGTCTTACTTTGACACTTTTTGCCCTGTTAGCAAAATGAGTGTTCCACACACTGCAAAGGCGCGTCCAAGCCTCATTATTGCTGATTTAGCATAAAAATGTAACCCCCAACGGTAATTTCTCTCTTTTCACTATTTATATCACCCTCTTCTTCATTCCACCATCCAAAAATAACCCTAATTTCTCAAATTTCTTCATTCTTCTTCAACTTCCTTATTTAAATTAGGCCTTAAATAAATTTCATATTTCATTTTGAACAGAAAATTAATTCTTCAATTTCTCAAAAGTTTAATTTTTTTCTAAATTTTCTCGAACTATATTGGACAATGTCGAGCTCATCATTCATAACCTATTTTGAAAAAGATTACCGCTATTGTAAATGTGGTCATGAAGCATTACTGAAGACTTCTTGGACTCAACAAAATTTAGGTAGTCAATTTTTTACTTTTAAAATTTTAAACGTAATGTTTTTGACTTCTTAATTAAATTAGTTGATCAATTATGATTTCGTTAACGATTTTGTAATTGATTTTGTAGAAATTGGGAGACTGTGATTATTTTGATTGGTATGAAGAATGACACCCTTCACAAGTAAATAGGGTGATTTGGGGTTTGTTGAAAAGAGTCAAGGCGTTTGAAGAAAAATAAAATCAAGCAAGAAGATTATATATTGTTGGTGTTATTGCCACTGATTTGGTGTTGTCGGGAATACGAATGTTGAAACCTAATTACTGAAGTTTGACATTGAAATCATTCTACTGATATTGATATTGCAAATTAGTGATTTATGTGTATAGTTGTGATGCGCATTAGGACTTGTAAGGTGTAGTTTGTTGATGTAATGTTGGCCTTGTAATATTTCTTACATTTGCTGAAATAAAATATTTATTTATCGTCAACTTTTGATCACACATTTATAGTAAAACAAGGTGTCAAAGAAGACAAGCAACAACAACTTATTACAGCTCAAAGTAACACCAACAATAACTTCATAACTATGCTCCATTTTGAGCTCAAAGTCACAGTAATGTACGTACAAAACATGCTTCAAACAACCAATTGTTTGGACCAATTATTTACTGCATACACTAGTAGATTTAAGGTCAAATTTAAACTAAAGAAGTAAAGGCCTTGTTTACTACTATACACTAGTAGATTTAAACTACCAAATTATTTGGTACCATATGTTACACAACAAAATCACAAAACACCATCGAAATATACTACTTCTTCTTTTTGTTTGCCATTTGCTGCAATTGATTGGTGGTGACAACATCTTTATTTTTTCACTTCTAGCCTCTTGCCTTATAACCAAGATCAACACCTGTAGAACTTGCATCCTTGTAAGTTGTACCACTCTGTAGGATCCTTTGGATTGATGTCCCCAGTTGTTTTTTGAAAAAAAAATTAACAATAATTAATATATGTACTTTCTTATTAAAAAAACTAATGTTTGAGTTAACTTACATTCAATATTTAGGTTCCCCTTGAACTTGAGCAGATTTCAAATCCAACATTCTTTGACCTTTTAGATCCATCACAATCAGCATCTATTGTTTTTTCAACTCTGCCTCTCTTGTGCCCAACAGTTTTTCTATTTGTAGGATGTAGTTGACTTTTTATTCCTTCTGTAACAGGGATCCTAGTATCACCACAAAAGGTAGAGGTTGCAACTTTCTTCAAGCTCTTAACTCTGCTTGTATCACCACAAACTATTGTTGAAGTTGCAGCTTGACTTAAACTTGTTGGTGCAGGCTGACTTGAGCTATATTTTGCTAATTTTTTTGAGGTTGAAGGTACAGGTTGGCTTGAGCTTTTAGGCTAGAAAGTTGTTTGTGAACTCTGACCACTAGGATGGAACCCTTGGCTAAGAACTTGTTCATGTGGATCAGGAATCTATAAACACATACACAACAGTTGAATCAATATGAAATCAACTTCTAAAATTTAATTAAAAGTCATAATTCTACCTTACAATATCTTCTACTATGGCCTTATTGATGGCACTTGGAACATGTTATTTTCACTCCTTATTTTGAAAGCTTTCTATATTTATTCTTTGGTTCATCTTTGCCTCTTCTTCTATTTCTTGCAGGTCTGCTAGACATTTTCTTAGGCTCAGGAGGCTCAATATTTAGATTGTTTGTCTCAGTCCACATCTTCATATTGGAAATTATTGTATAAAGTGACTGCAAGCCTTCATGAAGGTTTCCTTTTTGTACTAATGTTCCACAAACTACTAAAAAAAATGTCAAAAAGCGACGGCCAGCGTCGTTTTTTGGGTAAAAGCGATGGAAGTCTGTCGCTTTTTTTCATCTAAAAAAAGGACGTAGGTTTTTGAAAACGACGGCCTGCATCGCTTTTACTACGATGGATAGCGTCGCTTTTAGGGAAAAAAAATTTTTTAGTTATTTTTTTTTATTATGACGGATAGCGTCGCTTTTAGGTGAAGAGCACATGATGAACAAAAAACGACGGACATCATCATTTTATTAAAAAAAAAGTTTTTTTTTTTCAGAAAAATTGACATTGTCCGTCGTAATTTTAAAAAAATAAAATATTTTTTTAAAAAAGCGACGTGGGTCGTCACTTTTTGTTCTTCATTGAATAAAAAGCAAAGTTGGTCGTCGCTTTTTGTTCTACATAATGAATGAAAAGCGACGTTGGTCGTTGCTTTTTGTTCTTCATAATGAATAAAAAGCGACGTCCATCGTCGTTTATCTTTTTTAAAAAAAATTACCGATTTAAAATGCGACGCTTCTGAAAATATATTTTAAAAAAATGACGAACAAAAGAGACCCTGTCCGTCGCTTTTCTGCATTTTTTTGGAATGCAAATATTTGTATTTTCTAAATCCCACCTGCCAAATAAATACAGTTTAATATATACGTCATGCAACAGACATTACTAATCATACAAAGAACCACATCATCAAAACATTTAAATAATTCAAATCATCAACACTTCAACAACATCCAAAACACTTATCCAATATTCAAAAACACTTAACAGGTAATTCAAAAACATTCAAAACAAGTCTTTAAGCTTCTTAATTCAAAAGTTAAAAGTTAAGTTCAAAAATTAATGTCTAAAAAAAGTCTAGAAGAAAATTCAACTAACACTAAGGAGTAGTGTCAACAAACTCATCACTTTCAGTTTTTTCTTTGCTACTTGAATCAGGAGATGGAGAACGGTGACGACGACGACTCATGCTAACCACTTGTTTCTTAAGTTCCTCGACAGTTTTGCTCATGACTTCATTTTGAGCAACGGACTGTACAAAGGCACGTGAAAGATCTGTAATCTTCTGCGACATAGCAACAAGATGAACACCGTCAATCACCTCAGCCTGGCGCGAGGAACCAATACTATCCCATCCAACACGAAGACGTCGTAACTTATTTCGAGAACCAAACCCATAGGTTTTCCCTTTTTTTTTCCTCCCGTCACTTTTTCAGTCCAATTTTATTTGATTCCTCCTGCGTAGGCTCGGTTGAACCAAATTCAGAAAAGTAGCGTATAAATTCATCCTGCATATTAAAAAAGACACATTAGTAAATTTTACTAGATTTTAAAAAAGATAAGGATATTCATGTTTATACCAAAAATAAAAGAGAACTAAGCAATTCATCCTTAGTTTTTGAAAAGTACAGGATTTTCTTCAAAACATCTCTAGCAGATAAGCTCACTGAAGACCCCCATCTCAAGGATGACTACCAAAAAAACAAAAATGTACTGGCCCAGCAAACAATCTACTGAAAATGGCATGTCAATTTAAATTAACATAAGTACGACATGTGGCATTAGAATTAGAGTTACTGCTAAGTACAAATGATCAGCCACAGAAGTTTGAGCAATTACTCGTTCGCAAGTATTAGCAAAGTCAATTCAAAGGAAATAATGTTGTGTTTCATGTCCTTCCCAGTAACATTAAGAGTCAAAACAAGCACTAAAGCACAAATCTAAAAGATACGGGTTACTTGCTAGTCGATAATAAAAGGTAGCCAATGCGAGAATGATATAGCTAATTAAATATAAAGGTATAACAGAGCAAAATATAAATATGTCTTACATTGGCATTTTCAGCCCTGGGCTCAACCCACACATCCGGGTACAACTCATTCATCTTTTTCAGCAGATGTGTTCGTCTAAAGACCTCAAGTCGAGTCGGTTCGCGACCCAAGTTATTTTCCCACCAAAAAAAAGGTAAATAAGCGTAATCAAGTAATATTTAATGAACTTTATATAAACAGATAAAGTAAAACCTAAGGTTACTACATACCATTTCTCGAACTATGACCCCGACACTTTTTGCACCTCCGACGTGCAATGAGCCACCTTTCAAACTGGCTCTAGCTTTCTTATTTTGCTCAGAGAGTGCCTTATTTTCAGGAGATTCTCAATAAATACACAAATCATCATATATGGTTTTGAGAATCCATTGTGTAACATTGCCTGTAAGTCTAACACGTTCAAGCTAATTGCATAGCTTTACACCAGCATTCCTCTAAAAAACAGTGGATATAACTCTATTGTACTTTTTCAACCAAGTACACATTGTCTGAAAATCAATTGAGTAGTGTTATATATATATACATACACATATACAAATATATATTACTATTAAATTTAACCAAATAATGATTAAATTTAGTATACCTTGAACTCTTCAAACATGGCTTGTTTATGGTCTTCAGGAATCTCCGACCAACTGTGCCAAGGTTGTGAAAAAATCCTTCTAACGCACTTCCTTATTGCCTTGTTAACTTCTTTTGATGCGAGATGCCACATGTAAAAGAACAAAATAAATATGTAAAGCACTTAGCACTTATGTTGTTGCTGTTGTTGTCTAGTGAACAAATCCTCCTCTAATTTAACTGTCTACAAAAACGATCTAGTATATCAAAAGAATCCCTAGACAACACTTACTGCAAAACTGTACCTCTTTTCACGTGATAGTACTGAAGTAACAAAATAAATATGTAAGCATGAATATTTTATTAATGAAAAATAAACTTATTAATTTAAAAATAAACTTACGTAGATCCATTAGGCTCGATGAAGACTCTACCAAGCCTGTCCTTATCTCTAGGTATGAGAACAATCAAATATGCATCAGTATCATCTGCTATAGGTGGAGGTGGAGGTGAAGGTGCAGATCTAGATACGGATGCTACCCCCGGGAGTACCCAAGGTTTGTTAACTGGGGGAGTAGATGTCTGTGCATCAAAGTCAGAGTTGTCTTTCAGCCTTAATCCTGAGAGGTGAGGGGATGAATCGCGAGGGAATGGAGTACCAGATAATAATATCTAAGTCCCTATATCTGTAGGAGGCCTAAAAGTATGTGGAGCATAAGAAGTGCACACCTGTCGCTTCTTTCTAGGACCATGATAATCTACAGGATTATCAGTGCCAAATGGGACATAAGACCTCCGTGATGAAGAGATGTCCATCTGTGGCTGTGAAGAAAGTTGACCAGGAACATCATCAGGATTTATAGGCATCCTAGATTTCTTTTTAGCAATTGACTTCAAATTCTTTTCAGGACGAGGCCGATCACCGCTACCACCAGATGTCATCTGCATACAAGTTTACAATATAAAACATATAAAAATCAATTTGTATTCTACCAGTGCTGCTAGCATCCTATAAATAAAACTTTGCGGAAACTTACATCCAAGTAATTAAAAGGTAATTACATGTACAACAACTTGTACTTGAACTTGAACAAGTAGTAATATTAAAAATCTTGAACTCTCAAACTCCTAAAGTTGCTTCATTTTTTTTTTCGGTAATTTATATTCCAAAGTGGCTATCTTTGTATTTTACTTTGGTAATTCTTGATTTTCTTACTATATATTTGAGCTTATTTTCCAGGTTTGTGACTTGGTAAATCTTTATTCTTGAATGTTTTAGAAGAGTGATAAGGTGGGGACTTGACAAAGTGCTGGAATAAACTAAATTAAATTTTGATGGTTTGAGAAAATAGAGTTGCTGTGAGTGATTTATCTAGACGCTCCCTATCATTCTCTTTTCATCCCCACAATGACACTAGATTTTCTAAGCCAATAGCCGGCAAGGTTCTTATCAAGGAAAAAAACATGTATACAGAAGACCATATTTTCTGGCTTTGTGTTGTTGGACCTATTTGCTTTCTCATTTTTGTTCAACTTTTTCTTTATCTTGGCACTGGCATACCTAAAGCGTAAGTCCCAGATTTTCTACACTATTTGAAGTTTTAGAATTGGCTTTTGGTTCTGAATAGTTCTTGTAAGAAAAATGTAGCACTTGGAAATTCTAGATCAGTTATTTCAGATGATGGCAAAAGTAAGAAAAAGAAGTGAACACAATGGAGTTCAGCATCTTCAGCTCCGATGACTGAAGGTCAAGACTCTTGTATTTTTCTAGTTCTCATGGTTAAACTTTTATCTGTACAAAATGGTTTTCTTTTCAATAATTTTCTTATAGGTCCGTAACTTATCACTTATGTGCGCGATTCTGGTGTTGGTTATACTCTGGTAGTTGTATTACCATGTATATGATCATAGCTTCATATTATGCATCAACGTTTAGACAATGTCATGATTTAGGAGACGCTAAATCCTTTCTTTACTCTTACCCTTTGTAAATACTCTGACTACTTGAATGATTATTACAGGTATAGTTATGGACGCAAGGAACTCTAACAACTCAAGTGTTGAAGAAGCCAAGTCAAGCGGAATGGCACTTCCTTTGCAGCCACTGTCCCTTGCATTTAATCATATCAATTATTATGTCGATATGCCGTCTGTAAGTAACATTTCTTAATATTTGAACATTAACTTTGCTATGATTCTGTTCTTACTAATTATCTGGTAATCAAGAATAGATGCTTCGTAAGGAATTCCTAACAATCATACAGAAGTTAGATTTTGGGAAAATCCATCACGGACAGTTACATGTACTACTAGATTCACTCATTACTACTACTATAACCCATTATAGTTCTCACTTATTTTGCTGTTTGATCAAAAATCACCTAATACTACTAGTTTCACTCATTACAGACAGTTACATGTACTATGATCTGGTAGTGTTAAAGTTATTTTACATTGTTGCATCTATTTATTTGAAAAACTGGTCAATACATATACATTTTTGTTTGATAACCATGGTGTCCGGGCTAGATTTCGCGCACCTTGACTATATCCACGGATACCTACCGTCTCTCACCAACAACAAATACCAGGTACACCAAGGTTAGGACAAATAGGAAGAATCTATTAATCTAGACATCTGAACCATTCGAACCTCTAAACCAAATCCACTTTCATCCACTTGCAAGCTTAATCTAGATATGGACACGACAAGAAGGTTCATGACTACTCATTTACCAATTTTAAAAAATAAGGTTCATGACTACTCTGTTTCTCTATCCACCTTTTCACTTTCTAAAAAGTTTGGAAGGTTGGATGGTAGATACAGCTTGGAGAAAAGATAAGGGGAAGCAGCAGAAAATGAAAGGACCAGAGAAAACGGGGAAAAAAGAACAAATCTAGAGATTAAGACTCATGTAAGGCCTGGAGAAGCATCACATGTCTAACTCTCACTACAGTGTTCAAGGTTTGATTCCAAATGACAAGAGTTGTAACATGATATCACAGATTACCTGCAGATCGTTAATTGCTTGCTCCCTGGAGTTTCTTTTGCTTGACGAGCACGTTTGATACATCCAAAGCACAACAGTCCCTACAAGAAACATAAGTAAAGAAAAACAGTGAAAATCTGATTAAAGTTTCAAGAATGACACAGAATATAGACATTCAAACAATGGACTGTTATCTTTAACAACACACTCTATATGATAGAGACCTAGTAAACACACTTAAGATGTACATGGTCATGCAAACAAAAGATGTTTTAGATCATCTAGCAGAATATTAATAAGCATAGCTTCCGTTAGCCTAATTGACAGGTGCCATTGCTTTCATTTTTGTAAGGAATTCTCCTGTCTGAAAACTAAAGACATATAGCTGATCATATTTACTGCCTCTATGGGAGATGGGTGGGCACCAAGAGAAGCCAAGCACCACATAATACTCATCGGAAATGTGCCATGTCAACTACAAGCTATAACAGTAAGGATCCTAACAAACAACTGATTTCCATGCAACTTGATGAAGATGGTGAATCCCAGAAATGGAGCAACCATGTTTGACTTCGAATTAGTTATTAGTATTAGCGAACAATGTTTGTTTTAGTGGCTCATGCGTGCGTCTAATTTGTAAATATTTTGGCTTAAAGGAGTCAAGATTTTGCTGCAGTACTCTTCCATAGAATAAACTAGAAGGGGTTTTATTCTCTCCCACATTTTGTAAAATAATGTGCTCATATTTAAAGAGTAATTATCACCTGTATACCCATTTTTAGCTTTTATTTACCTGCAACAAATAACTGTATAGCTGACAGCTACTATACAACAACAATCTAGTAGTAAAAACTATAGAGAACATTAATCAAAGTTGTAACTAACATGCGCATGAAAGCAGAGAAAGCAATAAATAGAGAAACCGAGAAAGAAACATGTACAAGTGGAACTTCCTTAGTCAGAATATTCAATTCAAGCAATAAACAGAAAGAGCAGCATGTACACCAGTAAATAGAGTTTAGGCTAAAAAGATAACTATAAAATAAAAGCCAAAAATGAAACACCAGTAAATCTCAAAAAGCTCAAGCCTAAGCTAGTACAAACAAGTAATCTCAAAAAACTCTAACCAAAAAAATACAATAAACTAACTAGTGTTAATAAAAAAACTAACTAGCTAATCTATATTCTCTCAATCTTCCTCATTGCTTATTTCATTTCCATCATTCTCCCATTCTTGCTCATCCGTTGTTTTATTTTCATGGTACCATTCCTTCTCCCAGAATGATTCATTTCCCTTGTCTATTTTTTCCGCTATATTTGCGATGTCAATGATCTCATCATCAGAAACTTCTTCTAATATGCATTGAGGATGTTCTAAATTGTTTTCCAACTCATTATCCACTAATTGCTCAACAACTGCGACTTCATTTTGGTATGCCACATCTGTCACATTCTCAATCTCAATTCTCCCCATAGGCTTAGTCTTTATAACCACCCACCAATTCGTTTTATCTCTGTGCAATGGATATGTAGCATAATATAGCAATGATAAATAGATCATAACTGTTATATTGCCTGGTGTGTTTAACTTCAATTATATTATGCTGTTGATTCACCCTGGTACCTCTATGTGATGGATCAAACCACTAGCACCGAAATAGAATTATCTTCTTTTTTGGCCAACCAAGGTACCTGACTTCTAATATCTCTGGTATGAAACCAAAATATTCAACGATTTGACCATTACCGTCAACATCACCTTCAACACACACGCCACTGTTATTAGTTTTCTTATACTTAGAAACTTTCTCAGTTTGAAACTTGAAACCATTCACACAATACTTATCCATTGTCTGAACTTGAGTTGTAGGACCAAATATAATATCTCTCACCTGTGGCAAATGTTCGACGGTACTATGTTCATCCAAAACCTACATATCGTTAAATCAAAATACAAATTTTATTAAATGACCTATATATAATTTTAGTAAATACACATATGATCTATCATACTTACGTATTCTTCCAGCCAATCGCAAAACCCCATATATATGGCATCTTTACCCCATTTCCTAATGAATAAACTGTTAAGTATACATCAGTAAGGTTTTTTTATTAGTGAAGTGTCCTAAACAAATTAATATAATTCGCTAACATCATTAACACTTACTCAAGATATGGTTGAATCTCTGGACAATTGAGCAAAACATGTGTCACAATAGATTTTCTTTCCATTCCAGTGAGGGCTCGCGCACAATAACTTTTAGATCCTCTACCCAAATTGTTAAAAATCGATATAGATGGAAACATAGGATCATCACCACCTTCATCATTACGATTGGACCTATTTCTCTTTCATGTCACTTCATCCCCAAAGTAGTAAGAACAAAAATAAGCTGTTTCTTTTGCAAGATAAGCTTCACAAATCGACCATTCAATCTTTCCCCTTTGCTTAATAGTTTGTTTACACTCGCCAATTTCCTGCATAATTTTATCTTAGGTAGATAAAAGTAATTCTTTTAAGAAAATGATGGCATTAATTTAAAAACATTTACCTCTCTCCTGGATACATCCACCTCATTTGAACTGGGCCTCCAAGACGTGCCTCTTCTACGAGGTGAATTGGAAGATGCTCCATCACATCAAAAAATTCACATGGAAAGATCTTCTCCAACTTAGTAGTGATGACAGGAATATTCTGCTCTATTTTGTCCAAGCTACTCTCCAACAACTTTCCCGAACACAAATCTTTGAAGAACAAACTTATCTCTATGATTGGTTTCCATATCCTCTCAGGAAGGTGGCCAAATTCAATAGAAAATAAGGTTTCCATAAAAATGTGACAATCATGGCTTTTTATACCAATCAACTTCCCTTCTTCCATATCCGCTTGTTTTCCTAAATTCGAAGCATAGCCCTCGGGCATCCTCAAATCCTTAACCCTCTCACATATTTCCCATTTCTCATCTAATGTGAATGGAAAACTTTCCTTGGGCTCAAACAATTTACTATTTTCTTTTTCCTTTAACCACAATTCCTTTCTCCTACAATACTCCTTTATATCCATTATGGCTTTTGAATTATCTATTGTCTTGCCCTTAACATCCATAAATGTGCTGAATAAATTATCAAAACAATTTTTTCAATGTGCATCGGATCAATATTATGTCTTAGTTTATTATCCCCCCAATATGGCAACTCCCAAAATATGCTTTGTTTGGTCCAATTATGTTCAACACTATATCCAAGAAGTTTAGAAGGTGGCCCATTTGTAACTTTAGGAAAATTACAAACTTTCTCTGAAATTTGAGGTCCTGACAGTAACGGAGGTGGCAGATCATTCTCAATCTTATTCTTTCTGAACGCATTTTTCATCATTCTAAACTCGTGGTCCATTGGTAAGAATTAACGGTGACAATCAAACCAAGAATTTTTCTGACCATACTTTAAAGTGAATGCTTTGCTATTTTCCATGTAATATGGGCAAGCTAACTTTCCAGCAGTCATCCAACCAGAAAACATCCCATATGCAGGAAAATCACTCATAGTCCACATTAAATTGGCACGCATAACAAAATTTTGCTTAGTTGATATAGCATATGTCACCACACCCTCATGCCATAATTATAGTAATTCATCAATCAATGGTTGGAGATATACATCGATCAAACTTTTTGGATTGCGAGGACCTGGACTAATACAACTTAGAAATATGTAGGGACTTGTCATGCACATTTCAGGTGGAAGATTATATGGAGTAATAACCACAGGCCAACAAGAATAAAGTGTGCCAGAATTAGAGAATGGTGTGAAACCATCTACACACAACCCCAATCTAACATTTCTTGGTTCACTGGCAAAACTATGATAAGTTCTATCAAAGTGGTTCCAAGCTTCTCCATCTGATAGATGAGACAAGACACCTGGTGGCCTTCTATTTTCATGGTGCCATTTCATATGTGGGGCAGAACTTGTCGAAGCATACAACCTCTTTAGCCTAGGTATAAGAGGTAAATAGTGCATCACCTTAATAGAAACTATCTTTCCACCGGGAGTTCGCTTAAAATAAGCATGTCCAAAAAACTTACAATTTTCTAATTCAGCATCATTCTTATAGAACAACATACAACCATTTATACAACAATGGATTCTATTATATGACAATCCCAACTTGGAAACCAATTTCTTTGCTTGATATAAATTTTGAGGTATATTTCTCCAGATTTACTAGTTCACACCAAAAGACCAATCATAGAGTCCATAGCAGCTTGAGTAACATTCCAATCTGCTTTGATACTCAGTAATCTAACTGCAACAGATAAAGCAGAATGCGGACTCCCTTCACATAGTGGGTGACTAGCCTTTTATAATTGTTGATAGAAACCTCTTACTTCTTTATTGGGATCTTCTTCTAAATTCTGTTCGGGTTTTATCCCAGCCCCAATACTAAAAGCATCATTGACCATTTCATGAATTTTATCCTCATGTTGTATTCTATCGTGTTGCACCCTACGTTGAACTCTAGCATGTCGACCATGTACAAGCATGTCATATTCATCCACAGGCAACGAATTATAACATATGCCATTCAAACCATCTCTTTCTCCATGATTGACCCACACAAAGTATCTTGGCTTAAATCCATTACGATAGAGATGAGTTATAACTATATCTAGTTGAAAAAACTTCAAACACCTACATGAATTACAAGGACACTTAACCACTCTATTTTTTGAAATAGATCTAGTGACATCGCATGATCGATAAAACCTCTAACGCCATCAAGATATTGGGGTTTTAAACCACCAACATTTTCATAGTACATATTATACATCCACAAACGATGATCCATCTACAAAACATATAAAAATCAAGTCACAAAGTCACAATTTCAAGTAGCTACACTTAACCATTTTTAAGTCACAAAGTCATAATTTCAAGTAGCTACACTTAACCATTTTTAAGTCACAAAGTCACAATTTCAACTAACTACACTTAAGCTTTTTCAAGTCATTAACTTCATATTTCAAGTAGCAACACTTGAGCATTTTCAAGTCACAAGTTCACAATTAGTAGTAAGTACACTTGAGCATTTTCAAGTTATTAAATTCACATTTTAAGTAGCTACACTTAACCATTTTCAAGTCACACACAATTTGAAGTAACTACACTTAGGCATTTTCAACTCATTAACCTCACATTTCAAGCAATAACACTCAAGCATTTTCAAGTCACAAGTTCGCAATTTCAAGTAACTACACTTAAACATTTTCAGCTCATTAACTTCACATTTCAATTAGCTACAATTAACTATTTTTAAGTCATAAAGTCTCAATTTCAATTAACTACACTTATGCATTTTCAAATCACAAGGTCACAATTTCAAGTAACTAGACTTGAGCATTTTCAAGCCATTAACTTCACATTTCAAGTAGCTACACTTAAGCATTTTCAAGTCACAAGTTCACAATTTCAAGTAACTACACTTGAGCATTTTCAAGTCATTAACTTCACATTTCAAGTAGCACTTAATTTACAAAAGATGGAGAGAATACCAACCAAGACCTACTATCTAAGTACCTTCAAAATAATAATCAAATCTCAGCTTGGTAGCAGGCCAAAGTAAAACGCCCAGCTTGGCAAACCAATAATAGGCTGTAAATGGAGAAACAAAATAAAGTTAGTATCAAGTACAAGTGCATTATCAACAGAAAGCAAATGCATATGATTACTATTTTATGTTTCCTATGGCTTCGTATCACAAAATCCTAAAAACAGAATTCAAATTTGTATTTTATGCAAGCAGTACTGTAATGAAAATTTGAAAATTTCCACTTAGCCACAAAGAGCATAAGGGAATAAACGAGAACCCAAATATATTTCGATTAACATATTTAATTATTTTTGCATTTCTAGTCAGACAAGGAACAACAACAGTCACAAATATCATAAAGAAATTTCACTCTCCATACACATCTATAATATGTTGATAGTACTGTTGTAGTTTGCGAGGCCGATTCTGAAGGTGACTATATTGAGGGTAGTCTTTATTATGTTTGAAGCTACTTCTGGTTAACATATTAACTAGACCAGGAGTTTAATTCATCCAGTTAATAAGGTAAACCAAATTCAATCCTTGGCTGATCCTTTTCGTCGTCGTCTTTTTTTTTAGAAGAACCTTGGAGGAATTCATCCAGTTAATAAGGTATACACAGAGTTCTAGTTGAATATCCAAATTTAAGTTTTAGTAAATTAAGTGGACCAAATGCAGGCAGATTTAGTTTCTACCAAAAAGTAAAACATACCTCAAACAAAAATGACCTCAAATGCAGTCAGATCTCAAACACAGTTGTTAAAAAAGTTTGAGATCTTTAGAGCTAACATAATTTCTCGGACCAATCTTTAGAGCTAACATAAATTCTTGTCTCCGTAAAGTTTCATCTCAATTTCCTTATCCTTCATCTCCTCTTTTATCAACTATAATAAAGTACTTAATCATATATGATAGAATAGTTTCTTCTTCATTTCAGTCTTACAAGTTGTGGCACCCCATTCATTTTATTTAGAATTTTAGCTTTGAACCATAATGGTGGAGTTGGTAATTTTATAAGTAGCTATACCTCCAGGAACTATTTAAACAGGAGTAAAGATGGTTCTCCGAAAATTGGTTATATTTCAAAATTGATAAGAGAAAAAGAGATACTTTCAATAACAAGTATTGAGAGAAAAATAAAACACAAGTCAATCAATCTCATTGGACAAAAAAGACAATGTTTATTTTCATTTCAATGGGATAAACAAATGGGGCTAATGCTACTTGACTGCGAGCCTGCAATTACATAGATTTCACATACCTCAAAGTGTGACCACCTCGTTGATGACGATCTCGTAACTATCACTAATAGCACTGAAGGCCAAACAAGAGAAAGAGAGAGAAGCAGCGTGAGATAGAGAGAAAGAAAGAAAGAAAGAGAGAGAGAAAAGGAAAAGAATGGGTCTTTTGCCCTAATATGGACTAAAAATTTGACTTTATTTCGACGAAAAATATTGACGTTGGCCGTCGCTTTTAAAAATTTATATATTTAATTTAATTTTTTAAAATATAAAAATTATTTATTTATTATTAAATTAAAAATATCAAATATCGACGGCTTACGTCGCTATTCAATTTTTTTATTTAATTTTAAAAAAGCGACGTTGTCTGTCGCCTTTTGGGGAAAAAGAAAATTTTTAAATAATTACAAATTGCGATAGATAGCATTACTTTTCTAGATTAATATTTCAAAGTTATAGCGACGTTGTCCGTCGCTTTTAATAAAAATAAATAAAAATAAAAATTTAATTTAAAAATCGACGGCCTACTTTGCTTTTCAAAAAATTAATTTTTATTTAATTTTAACAATAGCGATGCTATCCGTCGTTTTTTGGGAAAAAAATTTAAAATAATTACAAATTGCGACGGATAGCGTCGCTTTTCTAGATTAGTTTTAAAAATTATAGTGACGTTGTCCTTTGCTTTTAATAAAAATAAATAAAAATAAAAATTAAATTTAAAAATCGGCGGACTAAGTCGCTTTTTAAAAAATAATAATAATAATTATTTTTATATTACTTGACACAAAAATCTGCGAAAAAAAGAGACGGATATTAAGACGTTGGCCGTCTCTTTTAATAAAAAATAAATAAAAAATAAAATTAAACTAAAAAAGTGACGGACAATGTCGCTTATCTCGTCGCTTTTTAAAGCGACACAATTCGTTGCTTTTTTTTTTGCATTTCTTTTTGGCCTTTTTTTAGTAGTGGCATAAGGTTCAGGCTCTTGTTCAACATGATACAAAGCACAAATTGTATGTTGGTCGGAAATGCCTCTTAACTGCCAAGTTCTATAACTACAAATCCTACTACTCAAGTCCACTATATGCCTAAACTCCCCTTCTCCAATTTCAAATTCAACATCAGCATTCCAAAGAACCTTGCAAGCCCTATCCCTCTCCTTATTCTCCTCCAATATAAGTCTATCCATAGGTGAAATATCATATATCCAAGTATTGACAAACCTAATCATATCTACTATTCTGCTTATGATTTTTCTCCTAATATCCTCTAACATAGTAATAATAAATTTGTGGCTAGGAACTAAGATCCATGAGTTAAAGGTCTCACACGTGTTATTTTCAACAACATCATACTTATAATCTTCTTTAAAGAAAGCCCTAACCCATGACTGCCTAGGATAATGCAATAAATCACAAACAATATCCTTACCTTTCATACCAAGTTGGCTCATGTAATCAAGTTCCTCTTTGAACCTTACTTCAAAGCTTGCCTTTGAGTATGTCCAGAACTGTTTTCTCCCTTCTTCTCCCTCCTACTGTTGACTCAAATTGAACCAAATGTGTCTAGTACATCTTCTTACTTTAACATTTGGTAAAAGTCAAAACAGTAGCAAGAAAGCCCTACATACAGAAAATAGTTAAAGTACCAGACAAAGAAATTAAGTATTTCAATTATTGACAGTCAAAAAAACTAAAATATAACCTTTTGTATATCAGCCATCACAGTAAGACCTGTTCCAGTACCCAACTGCAAATCCTCTTTCAAATACTTGATAAAAAAACTCCAACTATGCTTGGTTTCCTTGTCCTCAACAGCCCAAGCTATAGGAAGCATCTGATTGTTATATTCTTCCCAACTGCTACTAGAAGTTCACCCTTACAAACACCCTTGAAGAAACATCCATCAAACCCTATAATTCTTCTACATCCTTTCATCGACCCTTTCTTGAATGCATCGAGACACACATAGAAATACACAAATAATTTTTTATTAGGGACAATTTCTGTATTCATTCTCAGCCAAACAGAACTACCAGGATTGGTTTGTTTTATCATCTCAGCATAATCATATAATCTTGCAAACTCCAAGTTCCAGTCCCCTATGGACTCTCTTAGAACCAATAATCTAGCCTTATAACACATTTTTCTACCCATATTTAATCCCAATTTTTCTCTGTACAATTTTTTGTATTTCCCAAATCCTCAAAGATAGTTATTTAATTATTTCATCTCTAAATCTGTTAGAAACAAATTTAGTTGTACACATCTTGTTCTTGTTTGGTGTTGTGCACTTATGCACTGGATTATAGATTTTAATCATGAAATCACTAAAATCCCTGTCAATTGCACCATAACACAACCAACTGCATTTTGGCTTCAATTTGCTTTTAGCACCCACTCTATGAGCCTCATTAGGTCTTAAAATATTTGAACTTTGTTTTCTACTGCATACCTCCCCAATGCTTTTCTAAATTCCTTAGGACCATTAAAAATCATCTCAAGTTCAAAAACAACAACACCATAATCATCATCAAATCTGATTTTACTACTTCTTCTTCTCCTTGGTAAGTCAGCGCCCACAACAGCATCCTCATCTATCAAATCAGTGCTATCAATACTATCATAGTCTGAACTATCAATAAACTCTTCATAACCTCCTAATCTACCCACATATCTATTTTTTTCTAAAAATATCTTGAAAACCTTTGTCAATACCAGCTTCACCTACAGGTATTTCTTCTCTTGATTTTACTTTTATTTTTGGATTTTTTGCTTTTACTTTCAGCCCTAAAGGCTCTCAGCTCTTCATCAATGTCTGAACCATCCTCATCAGGGATTTCAACATCTAAATCAATACTGGGCATATCAATTCATTACCATTCAGATCTTCATTAAGACCCCTACCATCATTACCATCAATGCCTATATTATGTTCATTAATACACATGGGTGGCCCTTCTAAAAGAAGAGAAGACTGTGACACAACCTCAACATCTTCATCGATGCCATGAAAAAGAAACACATCAAGCTCATCACCATTTTTCAAGTTCTTCACAAAGTCTAATAACTAACTATCAGAATTAATTGGAACTAAATCTTCACCATCTATATGTTGATAGTAGAACCCCTTAAGATTTGAATATCCAATATCTTTGGCATAGAAAAAAACTCAATAAGATTGTAGTAGCCGGTAACATCAAAGACATAACCTCACCTTTATAAATAAGCTTAGGGCCGGCTACAACAGTCCCTCCATGATGAAAATAGGTCAAAATATAGTTGTCCATTATATAGCCTTAACAACCCCCAAAAGATTCTCAACAAAAGAGAATACCCAAAATGCCCTTAAAATAGAAAAGTACCAAAATAACCTTGTCTTTATCAGTGAAATCTGGAAAATAACACCTAAATGAGTGAAATCCCTAAAAAACCAACACAAAACCCAAACTTTGTCACTAAAATCTCTAAAAAAACCCTAACAATAAAAATTAAACAAAAAAATACTATAATTTGTTAGGGTAAAATGTCCATACAGTAAGAAAAGGAGAAAAAAAAAATAAAGAATAACTTTAGTTGTACCTCAAATTTCTTCAATTTTGTCAATTTAAAAAAAAATTCTACAATTTCATTAATGAAAATTAATCAACACTTCTGTAACACCCTAAGTCTATACCCTGGATGCTATACGGTACTTACGACCCCGAAGGACCACAAGCTAACCCATGACGGATATCTATTGTAAGCACTGAATAATACTGCAATAAATACAGAAAATAGGTAGAAATACAATAAGGTTCAAAATCTGAAATACTGATAAAGAATATCTACTATAATAATAATCTATAAAACTAAATATTGTCTAATAGTCTAGTCTGAAAAGCCTCTAACTAAACTGTCTGAAGGTGGAGTTGATGGGACAAGCCCCCAACTAACTCCGACTACTGAACTACTGATAAACTAAAATACTAAAATAAAAGCATGTCCTCAATAGATGAGGACTCACTATTGAAACTGCTGCTAATAATTGGATCTGTCTATGCGCAGTCAGGAACCTGAGCGTCCGAACCTATGGTATGAGATATCATAGCGCAAAGAAAAAGTATACATCAGTACGTGGAATGTACTGGTATGCTAGATGAGGTAAGTTTGAATGTAAGGGTCAATATGTGTAAACAATAACTGACTAAATAATATAGAGTAACTGAATCTGAAAGTACATAGATAACTGAAACTGTTGTAAATACGGAGTATGCAATACTGTGCATATGTATGTATACTGTAATTGAGCTTTTACTGAAGCTAAGTTCTGATAACTGAGTAACTGATATTTGATATTACTGATAATTAAGTAATTGAAATTGATTGACTGTATCTGACAATCCTAATTCTGTAAAACTAAACTAAGTTTAATCCTTAGACTGAAACTGAGACTGTGGGAAGTAGTCATCTAACTGACATGCCTTTTTTTCTGAATAAATTTGGGGTCCAACCTGTAGCCCTAGCTGGAAGGGTATCAGTATCATGCACAGATAAAGACACTAAAGAGTTACCCTCATCTGGCAGGTACTCTAATGAGAATAACCCTCAACTAGTAGGTTAAAACACCTCATCAACCTTCAATTGGCAGGTTGATTTCTCAACCTATGCTGGCTACATAGTTCTGAAATGCAAGGACTACTTCTAAGGATCACACCCTTTACTGGCAGGTGAGCCCCCATCCTTGAATTTATTTGGTGTTAAATCCTACTCCCAACTGAAAGACACTAAACTAAGTATACTAGACTAGATTGGGCTGATACTGAGTTTACTGAGTTTTCCTGAAATCTATCGAGATCTATAGCTGACTAAATTCTACTAATCATGATATGACTGATACTATTTTATAACTAACACTAACTCTAGCTAAACAACTAGATTGTCGGGTATGAAATACCCCTAGGACTCGATAGCATGAAAGTAAAGAATAGCATAATCTTGAAAGATATAACAATAATTACTTGTCCATAATTCATTCATAGAGACATTTTATCAAACACTTGAAGGGTATAAGCTTGTACATATACTAGCATGTCATGATTGCATCATTTAATTCACATGGACATTCTATCAAACACTTGGGGAGAACAACTTAATGCACATAATCATGGATAACATAAAAGCATTGCAACTAAAATGCCCAAACTTGCAAATTCATATAATTCCCATAAATACTATTCTATTTTTCATGAATCTTATCATAATCATGGATTGAAAAACAAATTAACATCATAGATATATGTACAATTAATTTCAAGCATTGAAATCATAAATCAGTAACTTGTAATTTAAGAAGAGATTCTTGAGCTTCATGGATGAAACGAACCCATGAATGAACACCTAACATACCTGAATTGATGAGTTCTTAGTGAGTTTCTTGAGCTTTGTTCTTGATTTCTAAGAGCTAGGGCTTGCTAATTGAGAGAGAATGATTTTTTCTTTAAGTGAGCTATTAATGAGATATTAGTATATTTAAGGATTTAATCTCGTGTTTAGGCTGACTAGAATGAGGGAAAAATACCTAAAAGCCCTTGGAATTTTAAACTCGGAATTAACTGAAGATTCCCGATTTTCACCATTGGCGCGACACAGCGTTATCGCACTGTGTCACTAAAATTTGACAATTGTAAACTGGAGGCTTGGTGTGATGCGGTGGGATCGCGTTGCTTCACTGCATGGGAATCTGGCCCATGGAGCGACGCACCATGACCGCGACAAAACACTGGAAAATAATAATTATGAAAATGACTGTTGGCGAGATGCGGTGGTATCACGTTGCCACACTGGATGAAACTTGGAAGCTCATCGCAATGTAGGGTTATCGCGTTGGCTCACTATTTTTTGACAATTGCCATTTGGCATGCCTCCGCGATGCGCTGAAGTGCCAATTGGCACACTGTTTACTAAAATGGCTCTAACTCCTCGCTCAGATATCAAATTTGGGCGGATCTTATATTGTTGGAAAGCTGACTAAATTTCCTATGCATTGGTAATCTCAAAACTAAAAAATACTGAGTATTTTAAATAAATTATTTAGGATAACCCATACACTAAGTTTTAATTTAAGTTACACAAATACAAGGTATTCAATATCTCCCCCTTGGGAACATTCATCCTCGAATGAGACTGATTAAGCTGAGAAGCACTGATAGACTGAGATTACACATTGAATATGAATATCTGATGCGTCTGAGTTCTCATACTGAACATGCATATTTGATGCATGGGTACATGACTAAACTGATTTGTGAATGCATGATTGGATATGCAACGATAAAGAATACAAAGTTTATAACTATAACTTAACATGGAACTAAGTAGAGCTATGGAAGACTGTTACCTTGAGCTGAATCTGATTTTGGAGAGAAGAGGTGAGGATACTTGGTCCGTATATCTACTTCTGCTTCCCAAGTGTCTCCCTCAACGGACTGATTCCACCAAAGAACTTTGACCAAGAAAACTTCTTTGTTCCTCAGCCTGTAAATCTAAAGATCAAGGATCTGGACTGGAACCTCTTCGAAAGAGAGATCATTCTGAATGTTTATTCCCTCTAAGGGAACTATGGATGCTAGGTCACCAATGCATTTCTTTAGCAAGGAGACGTGGAATACTGGGTGTACTAAAGCTAGATTTAAAGGCAACTCAAGCTCATAAGCTACCTTTCTAAAATGATTGAGAATTCTGTAAGGAATGACATATCGGGAACTGAGATTTCCCTTCTTGCCGAACCTATTTACCCCATTCATGGGAGAGATTTTCAAGAACATAAAATCACCAATCTCAAACTCAAGATCATTTCTCCTCACATCTGCATATGATTTCTGTCGGCTTTAGGCACCCTAATCCTTTCTTTGATCAGCTGAACCTTCTCTAAGGAATCAAACACTAAGTTAGGCCCTACTACTTTAGCCTCACCTACCTCGGACCAACCAATTAGAGATCTACATCTCCTACCACAAAGAGACTCAAATGAAGCCATCTGAGTACTGGAGTGATAACTGTTATTATATGCAAATTCAATCAAAGGCAAGTGGTCGTCCCAACCACCCTTAAAATCGACAACACAGGCTCTTAACATATCTTCTAGAGTCTGAATGGTCCTTTCTACTTGACCATCTGTCTAGGGGTGGAAGGCTGTACTGAGGTGGACTTAGGGACTTGGGTACCAAGACCCTTTTGGAATGCTTTCCAGAAATGAAAGGTAAACTGGGTACTTCTATTTGAGATGATGTATACTGGGACTCCGTGTAACTTGACCATCTCTTTGATATAGAGTTTGGCATAGTCCTCAGCTGAATAGGAAGTATGAACTGGAAAGAAATGTGCTAATTTGGTCATCATGTATAGATAACCCAAATGGAATCATGCTGATGATGAATACGAGGCAAACCCATCACAAAGTTCATGTTCACTTTCTCCCATTTCCATGTGGGAATACTGAACTCTTGCATGGACCAACTAGGCTTCTGATGCTCAATCTTAACCTGCTAACACGTAGAGTACTGAGCTATAAACTTTGTAATATCCTTATTCATCTTACTCCACTAATAGATCTCCCACAAAATATGGTACATCTTAGTGGCCCCTAGATGAATAGAGTATCGCGCACCATGTGCTTCTGCAAGAATTCATTACCTTAAGTCATCCACACCTGGCACACATAAATAACCCTGGCAATGATATATACAATCTCCTTCTTGGGAGAAAACCTCTACTTTTTGATCTTTGATTGACTCTTTCAACTTCACTAGACTGGGGTCTCTATCCTGCTTTTTCTTCACTTCAAAAACTAGAGATAATTCTAAACGTTTTGTACCCATACACTGCCCTCTGTTGAATCGACTAAGCAAACACCTAGTCAGGAAATCTAATGAACTTCCTGAAATAATTTGTTCTTATCATCCTCAATGTGAGCAACACTACCCATCGAAAATATACTGAGAGCATCAGTCACTACATTGGCCTTGGCCGGATGATGCAGAATACTCATATCATAATCTTTCAATAACTCTAACCACCTTCTCTGACATAAGTTCAAATCTTTTTGAGAGAATACATACTGAAAGCTTTTATGATCTGTGAACACATCAACATACACCCCATACAAATAGTACCTCTAAATCTTTAAGGTAAACACTACAGCTGCTAACTTGAGATCATGAGTCGGGTAATTCTTTTCATGGGGCTTAAGCTGTATGGAGGCATAGGCTATGACCTTACCTCTATACATGAGGACATAATCCAAACCTACTATAGATGCATCACAGCACATAACAAACCCATCTAAACCATCTGGTAGAGTTAAGACTGGGTCTGAGGTGAGTCAAGTCTTCAACTCCTGAAAAACTCTTTTTTGTAAAAATCTAACCATTGAAACTGAACTTTCTTCTAATTCTATATGGACATGGGGAATGCAGTAGACAAAAACTCTTTAACAAACCGACGGTAATAGCTAGCTAAACCTAAGAAACTTCAGATGTCTAATAGAGAGATGGGTCTAGGCCAGCTTCTCACTACCTCGGTCTTTTGAGGATCAACTCTAATGCTATCACTGGTAATAATATAACCAAGGAATACTACTGACCTTAACCAAACTTTGCACTTACTGAATTTATTGAACAACTGACGAGTTTTGAGAGTCTGAAGTACGATTCTGAGGTGATATACATGATTATTCTTGCTACGGGAATAGAAAAGAATATCATTAATGAAGACTTTAACAAACATGTCTAAGTAACACGTGGTTCAACAAGTCCATGAAAGATACTGGGGCATTTGTAAAGACCAAAGGACATGACTAGAAACTCGAAGTGACCATACTGGATTCTGAAAGTTATTTTTGGAATGTCACATTCCCTAACTCTGAGCTGATGATAGCCTGATCTGAGGTCTATCTTAGAAAAGTAACTGGCACCCTGAAGTTGGTCAAACAAGTCATCGATTCTGGAAAGTGGATATTTATTCTTGACTGTAACTCTGCTTAATTAGCGGTAGTCTATACATATTTTAAGAGAACCATCTTTTTTATGCACGAATAAGACTGGTGTGCCCCTCGAAGAAATGCTAGGTCTGATAAATCCCTTATCTAGGAGATCTTTTAACTATTTTTTTAACTCTTTGAGTTTTGTTGGTGTCATTCTGTATGGTGAAATAGATATAGGCTTAGTGCCTGGAAGAAGGTATATTCCAAAGTCAATTTCCCTTTCGGGAGGAACTCCAGGAAGATCTTGAGGAAACACATCTGAGAATTCATTTACTACTGGAACTAACTCAAGACTGGGAGTCTCTGAACTAGATTCGTTGACTGGTACAAGATGATAGATACATTCCTTAGATATCATTTTTCTCGCTCTAAGGTATGAAATCAACTGACCCTTAAGCGCTGTGGTACTGCCCTTCCATTCAAGGATTGGTTCATTTGGAAACTAAAAATGAACTATTCTATTTCTATAATCAACTGAGGCATAGCATGAATGTAGCCAATCTGTCATCTTTAGCTCTATAAGGTCTGCTGAAGTAACTTTCTAAGATACCATAATCAGACAGTTCCTGTATATCCGTTGGGCTATGATAGATTCACCCACTGGGGTAGAAACTAAGAAAGGCTCTGCTAGGATTTCTGGACTGACTCCAAAGTTAATTGCTATATAAGGAGTTAAGAAAGATAAAGAAGCTCCTGGATCTAGAAAGTCATAAATATGTAAATGGAAGATTTGTAACATACCAGTGACCACATTAGGAGAATTTTCCAGATCTTGTCTGGACTGAAGTGCATAAAGCCTGTTTGGATGTTGCCCACTAGAAGCGGTACCCTACTGATTCGGGCGACTTGACTGAGTTGAAGGATGATTATACTGACCCTGAGAGTCTAACTGATGAAAATCTCTAACTCTGTGGCCTAGCTTACCACACCCGAAACAAATATCACTGCCAGTTCTGCAGACACCCTGATGGTTTCTGCCACATGTCTGACAAAGAGGATTTGTTTGAGCACTGGTGACACTACCCTGAGATTTAGAGCCCGACGCCCTATATTTATTACCATTTTTGAACTTAGGGATTGGAGCATTAGCTGGGGATGGAGTTGTAACCAAAGACTTTGGACGAAGTTGGGAATGGTTACTGCCCTCTAACTTAGGCCGATTAAAATTGAAGCTACTTGTTTTAGCTTTCTTGTTATGCCTCTTTCTCTCTATTGTCATCCTCTTCTATCTTCTAAAAATAGACCATAAACTTGGATATGTCCATCTCCTTAATCAACATTGCAGTTCTGCACTCCTTAACCACACTATCTGATACCCCAGACATGAACTTTCTCATTTTGGACTTACTGTCTGTTACTACATGGGGAGCATACCTGGCTAACTGAGTAAACTTGAGGGAATACTCTTTCACACTTATACTGCACTGCCTGAGATTGATGAACTTTAACACCTTGGCTTCTTTCAGCTCTAAGGGAAAGAATCTATCTAGAAAATCAGTAGAAAACTCTTCCTACTCTATGGGCTCTGTATTTGTGCCCCTGTCTACCTTTCACTGCTTAAAACATGTATGAGATACATCTTATAGCTGATAGGCAGCTAACTCAGCACTTTCACTAAAAGTCACTCCCATAATATCTGTGAATTTCTAAACCTGATCGAGGAACTCCTATGAATCCTCTTCTGACTTAGATCCTGAGAATAAGGGATGATTCATTCGAGTAAAGTCCCGCATCCTGGCTGTAGTAGTATTGGCCACTAGGTTGGCCGTTCATTCTGAGCTATTACGGAATTGGATAGAGTAGTTAATACAACTCTAAATTCTGCATGGAAGACATACTCGTCCAGGGGATCTGCCTGAACGGGCTGAGGTGCTGACTAATTTCTGGTCCTTCTTCTGTCAGTCTCTGTGGGAGGCATGTTTAGCAAACAGATGGAAGAAATGAATTAGACTGAAAGTTTAACTTGAGCTCATGCTAAATCGCATGACACAAATATTGAAAGAAGGAAAACTTTTCCTAAAACATCTCATAGCGTTCTGTCATAAGTTTAGCGCACTACACACCCATGCTCAAGACTCTACTTGGTGTAGCTTTCAGAATCCCTAGGACTCTATTGAACCTTAGGCTATGATACCAAGTTTGTAACACCCCGAGTCCGTACCCCGAATGCTACACGGTGCTTACTACCTCAAAGGACCACAAGCTAACCCATGACTGATATCTGCTGTGAGCACTAAATAATAATACTATAATAGATACTGAAAATAGGCTGAAATATCATAAGGTTCAAAATCTAAAATATTAATAAAGAATATCAACTATAATAATAATCTGCAAAACTGAATACTGTCTGAAAGTCTAGTCTGAAACGCCTTTAACTGAACTGTCTGAAGGTGGAGTTGATGGGACAAGACCCCAACTAACTCCAACTACTGAACTACTAATAAAATGAAATACTAAAATAAAAATAGCCCTTGATAGATGAGGACTCACTACTAAAATTGTTGCTAATAACTGGATCTATCTGTGCACGCTCAGGAACTTAAGCATCTGAACCTATGATATGAGATATAATAATGCAAAGAAAGAGTATGTGTCAGTATGTGGAATGTACTAGTATGCTAGATAAGGTAAGACTAAATGCAAGGGTTCATATGCATGAACAATAACTGACTGAATGATATAGAGTAACTGAATATGAAAGTACATAGATAACTGAAACTGCTGTAAATACTGAGTATGCAATATTATGCACATGTGTGTATACTGTAATTGAGATTTTAATGAAGTTGAGTTTTGAGTTATGATAATTGAGCAACTGATATCTGAGATTACTGATAACTGAGTTACTGAAACTGATTGACTGTACCTGATAGTCCTAATTGTGTAGAACTGAACTGATTTTTATCCTAAGACTAAAACAACGACTTCATCTGACCAACATTCCCTTTTTCTAAATAGATTTGGGTTCCAACATGTAACCCCAACTAGAAGGGTGTCAGTACCATGCCACGGGTAAAGACACTGAAGAGTTACCCTCATTTGGCAGGTACTCTAATGAGAATAATGGAATCTTCATCTGACAGGTTAAAACACCTCATCAACCCTCAACTGGCAGGTTGATGTCTCAACCTATGCTGGCTACATAGTTCTGGAATACAAGGACTACTTCTAAGGATCACACCCTTTATGGGAAGGTGAACCCCCATCCTTGGGTTCACTCGGTGCTGAATCCTACTCCCAACTGAAAGACACTAAACTGAGTATACTAAACTGGATTGGACTGATACTGATTTTACTGAGTTTTCCTGAGCTCTGTAACTGACTGAGTTCTACCGAGATCTGTAGCCGACTGAATTCTACTAATCGTGACATGACTGATACTATTCTATAACTAACACTGGCTCTAGGTAAACAACTAGATTTTCGAGTATTAAATACCCCCAGGATTCGATCGTATGAAAATAAAGCATAGCATAATCTTGAAAGACATAACAATAATTACTTGTTCATAATTCATTCATAGAGATATTTTATCAAACACTTGTAGGGGATAAACTTGTACATATACTAGCATGTCATGATTTCATCATTTAATCACATGGATATTCTATCAAACACTTGGGGAGCACAACTTAATGCACATAATCATGGATAACATATAAGTATTGCAACTAAAATGCCTAAACTTGCAAATTCATATAATTCCCCATAAATACTATTCTATTTTTCATGAATCTTCTCATAATCATGAATTAAAAACCAAATTAACATCATAGATATGTGTATAATCAATTTCAAGTATTGAAATCATAAATCGGTAACTTGTAATTTAAGAAGAGGTTTTTGGGCTTCATGGTTGAAATCTAAGGAACCCATGAATGAACACCTAACATACCTGAATTGATGAGTTCTTGGAGTTCTTAGTGAGTTTCTTGAGCTTTGTTCTTGATTTTTTTAGAGCTAGGGTTTGCTAATTGAGAGAGAATGATTTCTTTCTTGAGCTAAGTGAGCAATTAATGAGATATTAGGCTATTTAGGGCTTTAATATCATATTTAGGCTGAATGGAATGAGGGGAAAAGACCTAAGAGCCCTTGAAAATTAAAACTCGAAATTAACTGAAAATTCTCGATTTTCACCCTTGCCGTGACGCGGCGCTATTGTTCCATATCACTGGAATTCGATAATTGTGAACTAGAGGCTTAGAGCGATGTGGTGGGATCACGTTGCTGCACTGCATGGGAATCTGGCCCTTGGTGCGATGTGCCATGATCGCGATGAGACACTGAAAAGTGACAATTATGAAAACGACTGGTGGCGCGATGCGGTGGTATCTCATTGCCATACTGGATGAGACCTGGAAGCTCACCGCGATGCAGGGTTATCGAATTAGCTCACTATTTTTTTGACAATTACCACTTAGCATGCCTCCGCGATACGCTGAAGTGTCAGTTGGCACACTATTTTACTAAAATGGCTCTAACTCTTCTCCCGAGTATCGAATTTGGGCGGATCTTATATCGTTGGAAAGCTGACTGAATTTCCTACGCATTGATAAGCTCAAAACTAAAAAATACTGAATATTTTAAAAAATGTATATAGGATAACCCATGTACTGAGGGTTAATTTAAGTTAGGGAAATACGGGATATTACAACTTCATTGCATGCATTATACCGACAAAAAAATACCATTATTAGCTAGATCTCTCTACTAATCAATGAAACAATTGAATCAAAAGTGAAAAAAAATTATCAGAGGTTCAATCGGGTTTCAGAATTTGTGGAAATGAGATTACTGGGATTTTACCCCTTTAAGTTCTCAAATATGTCGTGTAAAGTAATTTCCTCCGTGGAAAGTTATAACTGACTTATAAAATCCATGTGGGTCGGTTGACCCACACGCGCTTCGGGTTAATTTTAATAAGGGCAAAAGTATCAAAGCAAGACACTTTTATCTACTTGAGGTGTTTAAAGTGAACATTGTCCAGTTGAGGTGCCTAAGTGAAAGATCATGCCAAGTTTAGGGGGCCACCGATGGGTTTGACCATGTTTTTATTTAATTGTATGAACAATTGATATTCTAAAATGTTTAATACCATCTCACTAATAACGTTAATTAGGACAACTTCTCATATATACTTAAATTCATTTATCTATAGTACTAATATTTTGCTACCCAATAATAATACATACATACATACATACATACATACATTATAGTTTCAAATTTATAAACACCAGATCAGGGGCGACTCAAGCTTATTTGTGGCCTAAGTTAAAAATCAAATGGAGGCTTTAAAATTTTAAGAAAAAACAAGTTTCTTTTAATGAACTCTATTTTCAAAATTATATAATCAATTTTTTCTATTTTTTTTAAATAATAATATAATCAATGCATTTAATCTTTCTTGAGACCTAATACACTAGATATATGAACTTCTTCTAATAATTCTTTCCGTTTATATAAATTCTTTTTATAAATAATATTCATTTTAAAAAAAAAAATTATTTGTATTATTATAAAAAATGAGGCCCCTCAAATTTGGGGGCCTAAGGTGAACACCTATTTTTTTACAAGGTAAAGCTGCCCCTACACGAGATACTATAACGTAGTTAAGTATATGTCGAAATCCACAATTAGGCAAATTTGCAGTTGTTGTTTTTTTTTAAAAAAAAATCATGTTTTAAAGTTATTTTGAAGTTTGTCACTCTTTTATGCGGCATATTCTGACAAATATATCAATCTTAAAAGTGTGAAGACCAACTTTTTTCTTCTTCACTATTTTCATTTCTTGATTTGTGCGTGTCTCTCTTGCGAAGCGGTCATGCTAATCTTTCCTGTTCAGTTTCAATTTTATGGGATGTTCCTGGAGGGACTTTTCACTATCTTTAAATTAAGAAAGTTGAAATCAAATTTATAGGCCTATATTTTAATTGTGTTTCAGCTTTTTTTTTCTTGAAATTTCAGCCCAAATAAGCTGATATTTATCTTTCAAAATTTAGAAGTTTGAACTTCATAATAATATGGTAGGGTCTTTAGTTTTATTATATCATGTTGAAATCGACATAATAAAATATAAAAATTCTCTTAAAAGAGTTGTACATGCATGGGTTTCAAAATCTAGGATATTCAATACCTAAAGAATATATATTCTGAAGTTTCAGAAGAAACTCATTCGTACTCTCATAACTCAAGTTGGATAATAGTTCAAAGAAAATCTTTTATATTATTAACAATATTAAATTTAGTAAATTATAGTTATAATAAAAACTTTTTAAAGAATTATATCAAGTCAACATAATTCAAATAAAATAAAATAAAGAAAGTTTTTAATTTAATTCTCCATAGAATTACTTGAAATGATAATTAATCAGAAAGAAAAAAAATCAATATTAAGATCGGCTAGAATAAGACCACCAAAAAAATTACTAAATAACTTAGATAGGTCACGTAACAATTACTTACCAAAAAAAATAAAAGTGTAGAAACTTGTTGGACATATGTGAGACATTGTTTATCCTTAGAACTATTTAAATTAGGTAAAATTTATCCCTATTACATTTTTAGGTTGAAATGCTCTCGCCTTCATATTTCTAGGTGAAAAATACTTTTTAATTGTCAAATTGAATCAAAAATATCCTTTCTTCTTATAGTTGTTCCTAAAAAAAGGAAAAAAAATAAAAATTCACTATTACATTATTTGAAATGTTTAATTTTATCCTTATTCTTTAATTATTTATTGTTTCGATGTGGGAGGGGGAAGGGGTATGAATATAAAAAAAAATATAATAAGATAAGTAAATAAATAGTATAAACGCTTCCCATAAAAAGATAACATATAGTTTTGTTTTCCTTCTAGTTCCGTGCACTTTAGGTTGAATTATTAATCTTAACAAGATATCATCTACCTTTTATAACTCTAAGAATGATATGATTAAAAAAAAAAACAATTTCAATTATACCTTGTTACTTTTTATTACTTGTTTTAATCTTTTTTTTTAGATAAATACAAACTTTATGAATTTCAAAGTGAATTTTACATGATGCAGAGCTTGGTTAACACAACCATCTATCAAAGAGCATCACAGAAATTCATTGTCAAGTGAAGCCTGACAAAACCATCAAAACACATTGTCAAGTGAAGCCTGACAAAACCATCAAACACAAGTTGGTGACTATTCTTTTAGGAACTGCACATTACAAACATAAGTGAATTCCTTGGCAAAGCTCTCCCAACTTTTGCATGAATGTTCAAAGATTAGCAGATTTCTTTCCCGCCAGATATTGTGTACACATTCAGTATATATCAGTTTTAATAGTTGTGCAGCTCTAGACTTCTCTTTATCATTTTCTCATCTTATTGAATGTGTTATTCCCAGCTTTCTAATCTCATAAGTTGTCCCTGTAGCCACTGAAAATTCGACTCCACACTTTCAAAGTAAAGTCACATAACTTTAGTCTCTTCTAATTATTGATATAAAACACATGTTTCATCAATTTTCGTTATTTCAGCAAGTAGTCTATCTGCAATTAGCAACCTCCTTGTAGCAATAGCCAGTGTGTAAGCAGGGTCTTTGAACTGGCAATATTGTTGAAGATTAGATTGCATCCAAGATACTCTAGGCAGTTAACCAAAAGTTTCAAGAAAATTATTCTGATAGGATTTTGACCTAGGCCTAACTAGCTTTTAGGATCTTCCTAACCATTCAATATGGTCTATAGGCTATAATTGTTGTCATGAATTGGTGATGTTTTATGTTATAAATGTGGATCCACTTGATCCACAACTCATCTTATTTGTGTAATACCCCTTATTAAAGGATAAATAAGTCAAAAAAAAAAAAAGGAAAAGAAAGAGAAAATTGGGTCAAAGCCTATCTGCCAAAGTGCCAATCAAAAATAAAAAAAAGAAATCGGCTTTATGCCCATTTCCCCCATAAGAATTAACAAGGGAAGCCTTCCCGTAAGTCCAAAAAAAGAAAGTTTCAGCCAATTTTCTAAACAAGAAAGCAGTGAGGATTTTCATTTTTTTTACGTTATTTTGTAGGAGAACAAAGAGGACCCAACAACCAATAAGATAACTAAAGAGAAATAGGAGAGGAGGTAAATTTCTTAAACTTGGTACATAAATTTGACTCTTATAATTCATGGCTTTAGAATTGGGATTGAAGTTTAAGAATCAAGGGTTAAAGTGATAGAAAAATTCTTTTAAATTCTCATGAACGGAACGAGACTATTAAATGATTGTAATTTTTATATTTTCAGCTTAACCAAAGAATAAAATTTAGACAACAAAGTTATTGTGGTTTAAGATATTGAGAAAAATCAATTTTAAGGTTATTTTAATGGGTTGAAATACAAATTTAGTATGAGTTGACAAATTGAGAGACAATAATGAAATTCCTATAGTTGGGTGAATTTTGTTTGTGTTATTGGTGTGTTGGTTGTGATGTTAGATTTTTCTACTATTGATTTGAGACAGAAAATTTTCTTGATAGGTCCAAAAATAGGAAAAATTTTGCTCGATTTTCTATAGAATTCTGACGAGGCTTGCTTTCGAGTCCAAACCTCCTTAGTGTCGGTCATCAGGGGCGGACCTACATTATTTTTTGGGGTGCTCTGGCACCCAGTAAACTCCATACAAAATAGGTTATTACATAGGAAATATACAAAACTAAGTATGAAAAATATAAAAACACCCACTAAAATAAAAAGTTGACTGGGTGCACTGACATTTAGATTGATTGCGCTTGCATTTGGATTGATTTTAAGATTCTCCACTAGAAGGGACATCCCGGGCTCGAACCTTATTGAGATAATTTTTTACTTATTTTCAGCTTTTTAATTTTTTAAGCACCCACAATCTTTAAATCTTAGGTCCGCCACTGCCGGTCATGATCCTATTTTGAATTGTGAAAAAGTTGGTATCAGAGCCTAGGTTATTTCAATGACTATTGGAGCACACAGTAGAAGTAGAATCTCAATTATGATTATGTTATTAGCCATTTCTATAATCGTGATTCTGCGAGAGCATGATAGGATGTGTCTTGATTTTCTTTTCCTCATTCTTCCTTGCGTGTGTGATGTTTAGGACCAATTAGATGAATCTAACTAACTATATTTTTTTAATTAACCAGATGGTTCACACTCGAGCAACTACTGGTAAGGAAAGAGGCAAAACTCACAGAAAGGGTTAAGGTAGGGATAGTGTTGAGACCGTAGGGAATCACACTACTACCCTGAGAATTTCAAGAGAGCCCACTCCAAAAAAAATATTAGTCCACCCCCACCATCTCATGAGGGTAGTACTGCAGAGGCACTTGCTTCCATGCAAAGAGTCAGAGAGGACTTGGCTGACCAACTGGTTAGACAAGAGTGGTTAGTCAGTATAATTCTGCACAGCCACAACCACTTCCACAACCACAGTTTCAGGTACCTGCTCAGACTTACAAGTTTGGAAACAAAGAGGTATCCTTGCAGGAGTTTCAGAAGTTGAAATCATATAAATTCACAGGTTCAGATAGTTTAGCTGATCCACAAAGCTTTTTGGATGGTATATTTAAAGCACCATATGAGCTAGGATGTTCTAGTGTAAGGGTTATGGAGTTTTCATCAGATAAATTAGAGGACATCGCTAGTACTTGGTATGATACATTATTTCTAGGAAGGCCCGCTGGAGAAACATCACTGACATGGGATGAGTTCACTAAGTTTTTCATGGATAATTTTCTTCCTGCTGGTCGGAAGCAAAAATATGCAAATCAGTTTGAGAAATTAGTTTAGACTCTAAATATGGACGTGTCACTTATAATAACAAATTCTTCAAGTTGGCTAGATATACTTTCGTGGTGTCCACAGAAGCAGCTCGAGTCTAGATGTTTATTAATGGGCTGGTTGTTTGTCTCTATAATGTGTTAGCCCCACGAATGAAAGTCTTGACCTATTATGAGATAGTGGATCTTGCTAGAAAAATTATGGACAAGGGTCATATAGAGCTGGTAGCTTATGATGTTCGTAAGAAGGCTAAGATAGGGGGTATCTTTCAGTGGTGACTTTAGTGCAAATCACAGAGTAGAAAATCAAGGAAAACAATAGGGAAAAATTCTATTTCACAGTCTACATGTAACCCACTTTCTAGAAAAGGTACTCAAAGGTATTCAACATCTCATGGATAGTGTAGTTCTGGCCAAATGTATTCCACTACTCCATTCTGCCAGACTTGGTCAAATCACATATGGGACAGTATCATGTTTTGATCGAAGAGTATTTTCGAAGTGGTCGTTAGGTCATCACATCAAGGATTATCCTCGACCTCTAAGAAATGTTAGTCGGGGTTCGATTAGTTAGCTGCACCTATTCAGACTACTCATAATACTATAGGTATTGAAAATAGAAGTTAAGGTAATGGATATCGGGTTGCTGGAAATCAGGCCTCAAATATAGTGGTTACAGACATGCTTTCCATTTGTTCATTTGATGCATATGCTTTGTTTGATCTGGGTTCTACCTATTCTTAGGTATCCTCGTACTTTATTATGAGATTTGATATATAGCCAGAGATATTAAGTTGTCCTTTTCTTATTGCTACTTTTGTAGGATATTCTTTGTTATTTAATTAGGTATATCATGATTTCCAGATTATAGTGGAAGGTAGGGATACTCTTGCTGACTTGATTGTACTTGATATAACTGACTTTGATGTATTAATGGGCATGGATTGGTTATCTCCCTGCTATGATACTGCTGATTTTTATTCAAATATTGTTTAATTTGAGATACCCAACAAACCTAGATTTGTATTTAATGAGGGTCAATTTCTAAATGCTGGTAATATTATATCTTTTATGAGAGCACAACGATTATTGGAGAAAGGTTGCATGGGTATCTTAGCTATGACACGTGATGATAAGGAGGGAATACTTAGTTTCGAGGAGCTACCTATTATGAAGGAATTTTATGATGTTTTTCTAGAGGATTTTCTAGGATTACCTCCAATACAAGAGATTGATTTGGCACCTAACACTATGTCAATATCTATACCCTTATATTGGATAACACCAATAGAGTTGAAGGAGATAAAATAGTAGTTGTAGGACTTGCAAGATAAGATTTTGATCAGATCGAGTGCTTCACTATGGGGTGCACTAGTTTTGTTCATAAAGAAGAAAGATGGGTTTCTAAGAACGTGTATTGACTACAGATATGTAAAAAGTATCTGTTGCCTCATATAGAGGACCTATTTGATCAGTTACAAAGGGTTGTCTATGTTTTAAAGATTGATCTTTAGTCTGACTAGCATTAGCTTAGAATCAGGGAGGAAGATATATCTAAGACAATAATTAAAACTTCATATAGGTATTATGAGTTCCTTGTGATGCCTTTTGGGTTAACTTATGCCCCGGTTGCATTCATGGACTTGATGAATAGGGTGTTCATGTCGTTTCTAGATAAATTTGTAAAAGTATTTATTCATGATATTCTGATATATTCTCATAGCCAGGAAGAACATAAGAATTATCTGATGACCGTATTGTAGACATTATGAGAACAAAAGCCATATGCTAAGTTCTTAAAGTGTGAATTTTGGCTAGATTAAGTATCATTTTTGGGGCATGTTGTCTCGAAAGATGGCCCTACGGTGGATTCTAACAAGACAAAAATAGTGAAGAAATGGCCTAGATCTACTTTACCTATGTAAAGCCTTGGGAGTACACCCTAGATGCCACATGGTTCTAGGAACCACAAGTGATCCCAAGCTAACCCATGAACTGGCATACTATTAAGCAACTGAATTATAATACATTAACTAACAAGTTCTGCTATATAGAAATATAATCATACTAAAAATCTAAAATAGTAGGTAACTGATAAAGTTTTACAATCTTTTAAATCTGAAGGAAGAAAGTGAAATTACATGACTGACTCTGACTGACATCTATGAAGCCTCTACTCTACTAACTATAGATAGCTAGGACATACCTTCAACTACCACTAATCAATACATATGAAAAATAAATGAATTGTACATGAACTAAAACTGTCTAGGGTCCCAAAACAAGAGAACTCATCACCTGCTGGCTGAAAATTGTAACTGTCTGATCATGATGTACGGACTATAAATGATACCTATATTATGAAAAAATGTAGCCACACAAACATATATGTGGATCAGTACTTCTGGATTGTACTGAGTAAGCAGGGGATGAATGTAATAAGTAAAACTGGTTTCATACATAATCTTAATACATACATGACTAGCTGTAAGTAGACTCACCAAGAGACTGAAATAAACTGAAATCTAAAATATCTTAAAACATGAGTAACAACCAAAATCTGATAAGATGGTGAATCACTAAACTTAGTTTCTTAAAACTTTACTCTTGTCATATAAGTAGAACTAAAGCTGAAAAATAGTAAAACATGGGTAATGTATGAATATTGGGTCTGAAACTACGTGATGTAGACTGGCCTAACTCAAGGGTTTGAATATACAATTACACAGAGCACGAATGAATAAACATACAAAACCAAATATGAAATATACTAAGCTTATTTGATTAAACTAAATAACTGATAGCTGAATACTGGTCATGTAAGACTGAACTGTACTTAGTCTAAACAAATGGATAAAAACTATGGAGTACTATGCATATGAGGTAAGGACTATCTGAATAACATGAGATAACTGAGAATGAATGTGTCAAAACTATAATATCTGAGAAAGCAAGACTAAGTGTATATTTGTTATGTTATAGAGATAAATTAGAAATTTGAAAGACTGAAAGTTGTAAAACTGAGCATCTGAAAACCTGTTCACTTAGTCAAGCAAACCTGAACTGAAAACATACTGAATACTGACTGAGACTTTCTGGGCTATCATGTAACCGACATAAACCATGTGAACTTTCATGGAGTCTAATGTCTGACCTATTTTTAGGAGGACTGTTCAAGTCTTTTCACCGGAGTAGAACCTGAGCTGGAGTGATCACTAAACTGCACTCATATTAGAAAAGGGGAAACACTCTCTAGCGAGGCCCCTAAACTTATGGTGGCACGTAGTTTCTAGGAAAGCAGGAGGTGCTGAATCCATACTTCCTACTCGGTGCTAAATCTTACTCCCAACTGAAGGACACTAAGAATACTAACTGGTGCATACACTGAAGCTGATAAGATAAGTTCAGGTCATGGTATTTTTAAAATAACAGTGCATACGGATTCTGGGGTAATTATTAACATTTAAACTAATTATGATGACTAACTGGATGACAAGACTCATGGTTTATCTGAAACTATTTTGAAAATACTGAAACTAAGTAATCAACTAAATTTCAAGTATTCATAACCCCCAAGACTTGATAATAATAAAAATAGGACATACTAAAGCTTCGGGACATAATAAGTTGTCAATATTCAAAACCCAATCATTAGGGAATTTCATCAAACACTTGGGAATCATGAACTTGAATATGAGAATGTCTTAAACATGGGAATATAGCATGATTACATGACTAATATCATGAATTGGGTGATTTACATGAAATTCGCTTGGAATAGGACATGGAAGTTTCATCAAAACATGTAAAGATCATAGCTTGAACATAAGAATATCTTAAACATAAGGGAACAATAGAGCTACATGGTAAAATTCATAACTTGGGAATTCACCTTGAAATTAATTGAACATGATATGGGAATTTCATCAAACATGTAGGAAACATGAATTTAAACATGGGAATATTGCTAAAAATCATGAATTTAGGACTATCAAGGAATTCACTTGAATAAAGAATGCGAAACTCAAATTCATGGAATAAAGAATTCAAAATCTTGCATGGAATCACAATGGACTATAATACCCAGAACTTTCCTTAAGCCTGAATTGTATCTTTATAAGATTAAGGAATGACTTTCAAAGTGAGTAGTATTTAAATCATGTAAAATTTCTCTAATTTTAACTTTTTATCATGTGGAAAATTGAATTATATTTCCAATGATACCCATTTCACCAAAATCCGATATCGGAGTAGAAAAATATGGACATTTTACAGAGATCTGTTTGAACTATCTAGGAGCGACGAGCAGGCCGACGGACCATAGTGCAAGCGAAGGACCGTCACTCCAGCCTTCGCAACCAAGGAAGAGAACTCATTCACTAGACAAGTACGATGATCAGGCTGATAGAGCGTCGAGCTAGCGATGGATCGTCACCCAAGCCATCCCAACTAAGGCATTAAACCCCTGTTTTGGCCCAAGTGTAACGGTCAGACCGATGGACCATTGATCTAGTGATGGACCATCACCCAATCCATCGTAACTAAGGAAGTAAGTCCCTATTTTAGCCTAGGTACGACGGTCAGGCTTACGGACTATCGAGCTAGCGACGGACTATCGCACGAGACATCACAGATCTCATTCAACATTTTAAAGCCATTTTGAAAAGGGCTTTTTTGTCTTTTTCCACCCATTTTATCACCAAGATTTATCAAAACTAAGCATAGAACTTAAGATTCATCCAAAGAATCAAGAGCTAGGGTTTTCTCTTAACATTAACCCTCACGAGCAAGACCCAATTCCTTCTCCAAGATTTCACCATAGTTTTTGCAAATTGATTTAAGAATCAAGGTTGCCAAGTCAAAAGCTTCAATAACCCTCACTCAAGAGTAAGAAAAAGAGTCTCAACCAAGCTTGTTCATCTAAATTCATAATCTAAGGTATGTGAGGTTTGAACAAGGACACTCCTTTCGTCCTTGTGCCCACAAGTTGTTTTAATTACAAAGATATATGATTTTACATGTTTTCTTATGGAATTGAATTATGGGTTTATACCCTATGTTATCATTTCTTGAGATTATGATGATTTTAATGTTTTAGAAATTGAAGTACTTGAGTATGTTGAGATTATAATGCATTGCTGAAAATTTCCAGATTTCTATATGATATATGAATCTTTATGATATCGAGTATGAATTTTGATACGTCTTAACTAGATATTGAATTATGGGTCATTAAACCCTACACGAGATTGTAATTTTAAGAACTTTGGTGCTATAAGCACCCATGATTTGAGTGTTTTGAGATTATTGAGAAAGTTTTTACCGCGATGGTCATAGTAGCTTTGAAATCCACTTCACTGGATGAGATTACATATTTTGTAGTTGGTTTCATTATAAACCACGAGATTATTAAGTGTGGATTTCCATGAGATGAGCATAGATAATTAACCGGGAGTAGTATTTAGCATCGAGTTGGGTAAGTTACTACGATTTCATACCCCATAACTACGTGCCACTGTAGGATTGAGATTTATGGGCCCGAGGCCGAGATAGTGATCACTAAGTTGAGGTTATACTCCCTGGCAAGAGTATGACACCTTCCCCAACGTGAGGTTTCTTCCTTAGGATAACAAAAACATTGGACTCTATGTAGCTCGCATGGTTTATGTCGGTTAAGAGAACCTCCCTACTAGTAAGATTTTCAGAGTAGTTTCTTAAAGTATTTTTCCCTAAAAAAGTATTTTTCCCTGCTAGTAAAAGTAATTAAATATCTTTTGAGTATTTTCCCTAAAGTTTTGAAAGATATTCTAGTCAGTAAAGATTTTTAGATAATGAGTGTAAAGTCTCACAAGCTTATTCAAATATTGTTTTACTTGAGATTTTAGTTTTCAAGTTACAGTCTTAGCTTTCAGATACAAAGGTGAGCACTTTACTACTTAGTCTATATGTTTTGAGAAGAGACTAGAAATACAGATTTTTAGAACCAAGTGTATTGACTCATGAGGTCTATATAATACGTTCTGTTATTCATAATTTATGAGATTTACATTTTGGAGTTATTGAAGCTATGTAAGTCAGTTATATCAGCATGCATGATTTCTATAAAAGATTGATGATATGGTTGTTTCTATTTATTGCATACACCCCCATATACTTAGTACATCCTTAAAGTACTGATCCACATATACGTCTATATTCTACATTGTCTTATAATGTAGGTTCAGGTGCTTAATCTCAGCAGCCACAGTGATCTCTGAGCATCTCATCTACATCTTTATCCTTGGTGATTCCTCATGATTCGAGGACCTATATCTGCAGTTCTTTTTTTGCTTTCACAAGTGTTTTGAATGTTACTTTTAGATCAGTTCGAGTCAGTCGGGTTCTGTACCAATGGCTCTCTAGTGTGAGTAGTAGAGGCTTTGTCAGACTAGACGATCAGTGGTATTTTAGACTTTTCAGTATTGTGCTATTCAGACAGTATTTCTTTATTATTTGAGTTGAAATATGATATGATAGTACCTTTATTTTGATCTGTTTGTCATAGAGTAAGTTCTAAACTTAGTAGCAGGCTCAAAGGGTTAGCTTGGGGCTACTTGTAGCCTTAAGCACAGTGTGATGTCTCGGGATAAGATTTTGTGTCATTACAAATTTGGTATCAGAGCTTGGTTTAAGGAGTCCTAGGGAGTCTGACAAGCCGCGTTATGAAGAGTCTTGATCATCGGTGTGTAGCATGCCACATCTATGAGCAAGAGGCTATGAGATATTTTAGAAAAAAGTCCTCTTTCTCTTTCAGAATCTATCGTACCTACAACTGTCTCTATCCACTATTAACTCATGCTCTTTTATGACAAAAAATTCTTTCTCATCGAGAACGCAGAAACAATAACGAGCTACCTCAACTTGTTAATCCCCTGAATGAGAATGTGTCTCATGCTAAGTTTCATATTGCTTTTCAGATGTTAGCCCAAGTTGTGACTGCTACTGTGCAAGCTAATAGCTAGGCTGCTATTCTGCGTCAGCAAGGTAGTGATGCAACCACAACCAAACTTTGTGACTTTATGAGGATGAACCCACCCAAATTCTTTGAGTCAAAGGTAGGTAAGGACCCGTAGTTTTATATTGAGGAGATGAAGAAAATCACCAAAGTTATGCATGTGTCTGAGGGGGAGAGTATAGACCTGGCCTCTTATAGGCTAAAAGATATTACTTAGATTGGGTTATGGCATGGAGGAAGAATAGAGGGGAGAATTCTGCTCCTATGACTTGGCAGGTGTTTTAGGATACTTTCCTGGACAAGTTCTTCCTATTTGAGATGAGGGAAGAAAATATAGAGATGTTTATAAACCTAAGGTAAGGCTCTATGACTATAAAAGTATATTGACTTAAGTTCAACCAGTTAGCTACGTATGCTCCTGACATTGTAGCCGACACCCAATCTAGTATGAGTAAGTTTGTGACCAGTGTGACTAGTTTGGTACTAAAAGAGTGTAGGACTGCTATACTCAATAGGGATATGGATTTGTCCAGATTGATGATGCATGCTTAGCTGATTGAGGCAGATAAGATAAAGAAGAGAGATAGAGTAAAGGGAAATAAGAGGGCTAGATTAGAGCAGTTTGAGCATAGTCATACTAGATCCCTTAGAGGGAATCGACCCTAGTTTCAGAATCATTAGTTTATGCCAGCGCCTTCATCAGCTAGTGCTCCCATTCCCAGAATTAGGCAGGACTAGGGGAATAGGCCTGGTATGTCTAGATCCCAGAATAGTGTGAGCAACAGACATTGTTATCCTCCGTGTACTAAGTGTGGTAGGGACCATCTTGGTGAGTGCTTGGCCGATCAGAGAGGTTGTTTTAGTTATGGAAAGATAGGCCACAAACTTAGAGAGTGCCCATATGCTAGACAAGGAAACAGAGATGTTCGACCCCAAACTAAGGCTACCAGTGCACCAACTCCTTTAACCCGTCCCGCTCCTCCTCAGGGCACTTCATCCAGTACTGGTGGTGGGCAGTTCCAAAATCAATTCTATGCTTTGCCATCTAGCTATGAGCAGGAGAATTCACTAGATGTTGTGACTGGTATGCTTCGTGTTTTTCATTTTGATGTGTATTTATTGCTAGAACCTGGGTCAAGTTTTTCTTATATGACCCTGTTGATTGCTATGATTTTTGTGATAAACTTTAAAAATATCCATGAGCCTTTCCTGGTTTCCACTCCCGTAGGTGAGTCATTTGTTGCTAAGCGTGTTTATAAAAAGTGTCTTGTTACTGTTCTTCATAGAGTCATATTTGTTGATTTGATAGAGTTGGATATGGTCGATTTTGACATTATTCTGGGTATGGATTGGCTTCATTCTTGTTATGCATCTATAGACTATCGTACCCGTGAGGTTAAGTTTTAGTTTCCTGATAAGCCAGTCTTTAAGTGGTCCGGAAGTTCAGTATCTCCTAAGATTCATTTTATATCCTATCTTACAGCCAGAAAGTCGATTTCTAAAGGTTGTATCTATCATCTAGTTAGAGTTAAAGAAATTAAGTCTGAGGCTCCAACTATTCAGTCGGTCAGTATAGTTAATGAGTTTTCAAATATTTTCCCAGAAGATCTCCCAGGGGTACTCCCGATAGAGAGATAAAGTTCGGGATTGACCTTCTTCTTGACACACAACCTATTTCTATTCCTCCATATCATATGGCACCCGCAGAGCTTAAGGAGTTAAAAGAGCAACTCAAAGATCTTCTAGATAAAGGTTTCATAAGGCCCAGGGTTTCTTTTGGGGCGCATCCGTCCTGTTCATGCGAAAGAAAGATGGTTCTTTGCATTTGTGCATTGACTATCATCAGCTTAACAAGGTCACAGTTAAGAATAAGTACTCTCTTCCTAGAATTGATAAATTGTTTGATCAGTTGCAAGGTGCAAGTTATTTCTCAAAGATAGACCTTAGATTCGGCTATCATCAGCTTAAAGTAAGTAAGTGTGATATTCTAAAGATAGCCTTCTGAAACCGTTACGGTCATTTGGAGTTTCTAGTCATGTCTTTTGGGCTAACCAATACTCCTGCAGCTTTCATGGACCTCATAAATCGAATGTTCAAATAGTATCTTGATATGTTTGTTATAGTATTCATAGATGATATCCTTGTTTACTTCTGTAGTTAGGATAACCATGCAGATCAGCTTAGAATTATCTTACAAACTCTTAGAGATCATCAATTATTTTCCAAATTTAGTAAGTGTGAATTTTTGCTAAGGTTAGTAGCTTTTTTAGGTCATATTATTTCAGCCGAAGGCATTAGAGTTTATCCCCAAAAGATAGAAGTCGTAATGAATTGGCCTAGACATATCTCTCCATCAGACATTAGAAGCTTCTTGGGTCTACTGGCATTTTGTTAAAGATTTCTCATCTATTGTGTCTCCTATGTCTAGACTGACCCAAAAGAAAGTTAAGTTCCTGTGGTCAGATTCTTGTAAGAAGAGTTTTCAAGAGTTGAAGACTCACCTCACTTCAGCCTCGTGTTGACATTACCTAATGGTACAGATAGTTTTGTGGTGTATTATGATGCCTTTAGAGTTGGATTGGGTTGTGTGTTGATGCAGAACAGTAAAGTTATAGCCTATGCTTCTAGACAGTTGAAACATCATGAAAAGAATTACCCGACCCATGATCTTGAATTGGCTGCTGTGGTTTTTGCATTGAAAATTTGGAGACACTATCTGTATGATGTTCATGTGGATGTGTTTACTGACCTCAAAAGCTTAGAGTATATATTTTCTCAGAGGGAGTTGAATCTTAGACAGAGGAGATGGTTAGAGTTGCTATAAGATTATGATATGAGTGTGTTGTATCATCCGGGCAAGGACAATGTAGTGGAAGACGCCCTTAGTGGGCTGTCTATGGGCAGTGTGGCTCATGTAGAGAAAGATAAGAAAAAGTTGGCTCGAGAAGAGCATCATTTGGCTAGATTGGGTATTACGTTGCTTGATTCAGCTGAAGGTAGTATTTGGGTTTAGAGTAGTTTCGAATCCTCTTTAGTATCAGAGGTGAAGGAAAAGCAAGACATGGATCCTAGTTTGGTCAAACTGAAAGAGTCATTTAAGGGCCAAAAGGTGGAAGTTTTCTCCTAAGAGGGAGATGGTGTGTTGAGTTGTCAGGATAAATTGTGTGTTCTTGGCGTTGATAATTTTAGGTAGAGAATTATGGCTAAGGCGCATGGTTCGCGATATTCTATTCATCCTGGGCCTACTAAGATGTACCGCGACTTGCAAAAAATCTATTGCTGGAATGGTATGAAGAAGGATATAACAGAGTTTATGGTGAAGTGTGAAACTAGCCAACAGGTTAAGGTAGAGAACGAAAGGTCTAGTGGTGCAATGCAGAAATTTGGTATCCCTACTTGGAAGTGGGAAGTGGTCAATATGGATTTTGTGGCTGGTTTACCTCTTTTGCGTCATCGCTATGATTCTATTTGGGTTTTTGTAGACAGGTTGACTAAGTCAGCACACTTTTTGCTAGTGCATACATCTTATACAGCTGAGGATTATGCTAGATTGTATATCTGGGAGGTAGTCAGGTTGTATGGAGTTCCCTTGTCTATTATCTCAGATAGGGGTACCAGTTCACTTCTCAGTTTTAGAGAACTTTTCAAAAGGGTCTCAGTACCCAAGTTATCCTTAGTTTCGCTTTTCATTCGCAGATAAATGGTCAAGCTAATAGGACCATCCAGACTCTGGAAGACATGTTGAAGGCATGTGCTCTTGATTTCAAGGGTAGTTGGGATGAGCATTTTCCTTTGATTGAGTTCGCGTATAACAATAGTTATTACTCTAGCATTAAGATGGTCTCGTTTGAGGCTTTGTATGGGAGGAGATATAAATCACCCATAGGTTGGTTTGAAGTGGGTGAGGCCGTTTTGGTTGGGCCTGATATTGTGTTTGAGGGGATGAAAAAAGTTAAGTTAATTAGAGAAGGGTTGAAGATAGCTCAGAGTCGTCAGAAGTCATATGAAGATGTGAGAAGAAGAGATCTTGAGTTTGAGGTGGGTGACTTGGTATATCTGAAGATTTCACCCATAAAAGGGGTGAAAAGGTTTGGCAAAAAGGGAAAGCTTAAGCCCCGTTATGTTGGCCCTTATAGAATTCTAAGTCGTGTTGGGAAAGTGGCTTATGAGGTTGAGTTGCCCATAAATTTATCAGTTGTTCATCCCGTCTTACATGTCTCCATGCTTAAGAAAAGCATTGGTGATTCTGTTGTTGTAGATCCTTCAGAGAGCTCAGATATTCAGACCAGTCTTTCTTACGAAGAGATTCCAGTCGAGATTCTAGACCATCAGATCCGTAGGCTAAGGAACAAAGAGGTTCCCTTCGTCAAAGTTCTTTGGCAGAACCAGTCATTTAAGGGCGCTACTTAGGAAGACAAAGTAGATATGCAAGACAAGTACCCTCATCTCTTCTTCGCAAACTCAGATTTAGCTAAAGGTACTACTCTTCCTTAATTCAGTTCCTTTCTAATCCTGTGTATTCAGCTATATAGTTGTCTTCTCCATGAGTTCATGCATTCTTTGAAGTACTCAAAAGTTTAGAATGATGTAGAGTTAGTTTAGAAATTCATTCAGCTATACATTCCCAGTATTCTCTATATTCATAGCCTAGCTAGTGACATTCGAGAATGAATGTTTCCAAGGGGGAAATATTGTAATACCCTAAACTTTCCTTAAGATTGAATTGTATCTCTATAAGATTAAGGAATGATTTCAAAAGTGAGTAGTATTTAAATCATGTATAATTTCCCTAATTTTGAATTTTTATCGTGTGGAAAATTGAATTAACTTTCCAATGATACCCAATTTGCCAAAATCCGATGTTGGAGTACAAAAATATAGACGTTTTACAAAGATCGACGGACCATTGTACAAGCGACGGATCGTCGCTCCAGCCGTCGCAACTGAGGTAGAGAGCTTATTCACTGGTCAAGTACGGCGGTCAGGCTGACAGACCATCGAGCTAGCTACTAACATCACCCAATCCATCGCAACTAAGGCAGTATACCCCTGTTATAGCCCAAGTGCGACGGCCAGACCGATGGACCATTGAGCTAGCGACAGACCATCACCCAAGCCATCGTAACTAAGGCAGTAAGTCCCTATTTTCACCCAGGTGCGATGGTCAGGCCGACGGACCATCGAGCTAACGACGGACTATCGCACGAGCCGTCGTAGATCCCGTTCAGCATTTTAAAGCCATTTTAAAAGGGATTTTTGGTGTTTCTCCACACTTTTTATCACCTAGATATATCAAAATGAAGCATAGAACTTCAGATTCATCTAAAGCATCAAGAGCTAGGGTTTTCTCTCAAGATTAACCCTCAAGAGCAAGACCCAATTCCTTCTCCAAGATTTCACCATAGTTTTTGCAAATTGATTTAAAAATCAAGGTTTTCAAGTAAAAAGCTTCAAGAACCCTCACTCAAAAGTACCAAAAAAAGTTTCAAGCAAGCTTGTTCATCTAAATTCATAATCTAAGGTATGTGGGGTTTGAACAAGGACACTCCTTTCATCCTTGTGCCTAAAAGTTTTTTTAATTACAAAGATATATGGTTTTCTATGTTTTCTTACAGAATTGAAGTATGGGTTTATACCCTATGTTATTATTTCTTGAGATTATGATGGTTTCAATGTTTTAGAAATTGAAGTACTTAAGTATGTTGAGATTATAATGCATATTGCTGAAAATTTCCAGATTTCTATATGATTTATGAATCTTTATAATATCAAGTATGAATTTTGATACGTCTTAACCGGAGATTGAATTATGGGTTATTAATCCCTACTTGAGATTGTAATTTTAAGAACTTTGGTGCTATAAGCACCCATGATTTGAGTATTTAGAGATTATTGAGAAAGTTTTGACCGTGATGGTCATAGTAGCTTTAAAATTCACTTCACTGAATGAGATTATAGATATTGCAGTTGGTTTCATTATAAACCATGAGATTATTAAATGTGAATTTCTATGAGATGAGCATAGCTAATTAATAGGGAGTACTATTTAGCATCGCATTGGGTAAGTTACTATGGTTTCATACCCCAGAACTACGTACCACCGTAGGATTGAGATTTATGGTCCCGATGCCGAGATAGTGATCACTAAGTTGAGGTTATACTCCCTGGAAAGAGTAAGAAATCTTCCCCAACGTGAGGTTTCTTCCTTAGGAGGACAAAAATGTTGGACTTCATGTAGCTCGCATGGTTTATATCGGTTAAAAGAACCTCCCTAATAGTAAGATTTTCAGAGTAGTTTCTTAAAGTATTTTTTTCCCTTAAAGAAAGTATTTTCCCCAGCTAGTAAAAGTAATTAAATAGCTTTTGAGTATTTTCTGTAAAGTTTTGAAAGATATCCTAGCCAGTAAAGATTTTTTGATAATGAGTGTAAAGGCTCAAAGGCTTATTCAAATATTGTTTTACTTGAGATTTCAGTTTCCAAGTTATAGTCTTAGCTTTTAGATACAGAGGTGAGCACTTTACTACTTAGTCTATATGTTTTGAGAAGAGACTAGAAATACAGATTTTCAGAACCAAGTGTATTGACTCACGAGATTTATATGATAAATTCCATTATTTATAATTTATGAGATTTACATTTTTGAGTTATTCAAGCTATGTGAGTCAGTTATATCAGCATGCATGATTTCTCTAAAAGATTGATGATATGGTTGTTTTTAATTATTGCATACACCCCCATATACTTAGTACATCCTCAAAGTACTGATTCATATATACGTCTGTGTGCTACATTGTCTCATAATGCGGGTTCAGGTGCTCAATCTCCGCAGCGACAGTAATCTCCGAGCATCTCATCTACATCTTTATCCTTGGTGAGTCCTCATGGTTCGAGGACCTATATCTGCAACTCTTTTTCCGCTTTCGTAAGTTTTTTGAGTATTACTTTCAGATCATTTCGAGTCAGTTGGGGTCTATCCTAATAGCTCTCTAGTTTGAGCAGTAGAGGCTTTGTCAGACTAGACGATCAGTGGTGTTTTAGACTTTTCAGTATTGTTCTATTCAGACAATATTCCTTTGTTATTTGATTTGAAATATGATATGACAGTACCTTTGTTTTTCTCTGTTTGTCGTTAGAGTAAGTTCTAAACTTAGTAGCAGGCTCAAAGGGTTAGCTTGGGGCTACTTGTAGCCTTAAGTACCGTGTGACATCTCGGGATGAGATTTTGGGTCGTTACATAGACTGAATTGTATTAAAAACACCATGAAAACATGAAATTCAATCTTTCTTGAACTTCTAAAATAACATAATGATCGAAAAATTCATTCTTTAATTTAAAGTAAAGGGTTTTGGGCTCCATGGGTGTAAGGGGACCCATGGATGAACTCCCGCATACCTTAATTAGATGATTTCTTGAAGTTTCTTGGGGGTTTCTTGAAAATAAGAGATTGAATCCTTTACTTTCTTGAGAATGAAGCTTGAATTGTTCTTGGGAAAGAATGAGGGTTTGTTGAGCGCAAATCTTGAAGAAGATGAGCAAATAATGCCTTTTGGATGCTATAAATCATCCCTTAGATGTTTGGGGTTGAGGAAAAAGAACAAAAGTACCCCTTGATCCTTAAGAAGTTTAAAACAATGAGGGAATGGAACAGACGATGACCCTTTAGCCCAGGGGAGTAGATCCCGCGGCTCCTCCTCTATCCCAGTGTAATAATCTGGGCGGCGCAGGCATATCGCCTCCACTTACTGCCTCTCACGGAAAAAGTCATAACTTTTTGCTCGGGTATCGGATTAAGGCAAAATTGGTATCATTGGAAAGATGATTCAATTATATACAATTTGGTGAGTCTTGAGCTAAAAAATTCTAAATATATCAAAAGTTATTCATGTTTAAAGTAATCCCTTATAAAATCGAATACCAAACTTTTGGCAAATCAAAGGCTCTTAGCTTAACTTCGCTCTAAGTGATTCCTATGAATATTTTTCACTTCAAAAGCACATAATATAAGAGTATAAAGATCATGAAACTTATATTCACATAGAAATAATTTAGATTATAGATTATACACGTAGGAGCGACGGTTCAAAAACTAGCCTAAAAATGCGGGGTCTTACATTATCTCCCCCTTCGAAACATTCATCCTCGAATGAGACTGGTTAGATTGAGAGTACTATACAAAGCTAACTAAGATCATATTCTAAATATGCATGAATGGGAAAGTTACTGCATAACTGAGTCTGAGCATGATACATCAACTGAACTGATTTCATGAATACATGCAATAACAAGAGAATGGTTATAAGGATGAGATAGAAACGAGAGAGTCAAATTATGAGTAACCATTACTTCAAGTTGAATTTTGTTTCATGAAGAAAATATAAAAGATTTAGGACATGAATACTCGGGATATTAAATATCCCCCTTGGGATACTTCATCTCTCGAATGATACTGACTTGGCTAAAATACTAAGGAAAGACTGAGATGATGCACGGGACACTTACGAACTGAATCATGAATGAATATATGAAATCTGAAACTGATACATATGCATAAAATGAGATGAATTCAAATTTGCATGGACGTGAATTACCTCATGAATAGGAAAAATGGAAAATCATAGGAACTTGTGTGTCTGATTGCTAGACTAGATTGCTGGCTATACAGACTGAGTTATACTGAAAGCCTAAACTCAACTATACATTCCACTTCAAAACTGCACTTCACTTGAGGCTACTTAAAATATTCACATGGGCACTGATAACTCTACCTACCAAAGTTTGAGCTGAACTCAATTCTCTCACCATGTTCAAGCGTACTCGAATCTACGAAGTTTACAAATAACACTATAATACTAGTCTGAATCATGAATTCAATACACCTTGCATTTTCACAACTTATCATCTTCACTATCTTAACGTGAGGAAAGGTCACTGAAAGGTTAGAATGTGAGGACCTAAAGTATGAAGAGATACTATGCATAATGTGACACTTAGCTGAGGCTTGGGGAATAGAGTATCAATATAATGGATTCATCAAAGAGGTCTAAACTGAGGACATACATGACATAAACTAAATTTCTCTAATCATTAGGAGTGTAGCATGAGTACCTGGAGCTGAACATTCTGTATACTATGAGTACATGAGTCATGAGTTGCATGCCCTAATTTTGGAGTTCATAATTTCGTAGAACATAATTCATACTGCTGAGAAAACTGGAACTCCTTATACTAGGGACTGGGAGCGTACATAATTCTATGTAAAGTACATTAATTAGAGCTATGTTCATGGAGCTAACATGTAAGGCATGAGTAAATGTCATGATGAATGAAATAAAACACTTTGCACTAAGAAAAGAACGGGTCAGGTATCTTCCTCCCTTACTGCTGTTCTACAACACACTGGTATCACTGCTAGAATCTAAGAGCCTGACTTGGTTACTTGTTCTATCATATCCCCTTTAGCTTTAATACATCATCCTAAGTATGTGGAACCCTTTAATAACTCTAAACTGAACTACTACCACTTTACTCTAGATCCTGAGATTTATCAATACACATAAATACTAAACTCACCCTGAAAGCTTGCACCTGAAAGTGTAGAACCCGCTGCTAGTAATTCCTTCTAATATACAACTCTTAACTTTCTATAGCCCATAACTTAGCTGTTAAGAACATTACATACAACATTACTAGCTTCATTTACACATAGTAACTCAAGGATACTATCTAAGAACCTGCACTTTAAAAACTTAGAAATACTATAATCCCATATCACTTTGGGTAAACCTCTAGATCATACACACATCATCATACTTAATTTCAAATCAATAAACTTAAATTCTTGTATACACTTTCCAAGCCTATTGATTCACCTTTTGTACAACTAACCCCATTAATACATAATCTACTCAATCCAGATAACACTATCCCAACTCTACTATTGCTAAACTTCTAGGTTCGTGATTCTAACTCTAGATTATATGCTATCATAGAATTCTGAAAAAAGATATGAAAGCACATCTAACTTTAGCTAAATACAGGATTTTCATGAATAAGAATGAATATTTTCAAAGTTTAGAACACAAGGGAACTAATGTGATATTTTGAGCTTGCATGCAATCCCATAATTGTCTGTGGGGACTATTTGAGAAAACTTTGTCTGTAGGAATTTGAGCTTGACTATTTTTATAACCTCGAAAACAAGGCAAAGATAGCATGAATAGAGAAAGATGAGAATCTGTATAAGTTTTTTAGAGAACCTTTCGATAGCACGATCCGAGACATGAAAGAAGGGAAACATTTTCTAAATGCTCTGTAGCCTCTTAAAGAAAAGTACAGACATCTCAGTACCTTTCTGCAAGACTCTACTAGACACAACTTCATATATAACCTAGTACACTTGAACTCTGTGCTCTGATACTAAGTTTGTAATGCTCCGGGAGTACACCCTAGACGCCATACAGTGCTAGGACCCACAAGTGATCCCAATCTGACCCATGAACTGACATACTGTTAAGCAACTGAACTATAATACATTAAATAAGAAGTTCTATTTTACGAAAACATAATCATTCTGAAAATCTGACATAGTAGGTAACTGATAAAGTTACAATCTTATAAATCTAAAGAAAGAAACTAAAATTACTTAACTGACTCTGAATGACATCTATAAAGCCTCTACTATACTGATAATAGATAGCTGGGACATGCCTCCAACTACCACTAATCAATACATATGGAAAATAAATAAACTGTACATGAATTAAAACTGTCTGTAGTTCCCGAAAAAGAGAAATCATCACTTGCTAACTGAAAATTGGAACAGTCTGATCATGATGTGTGGTCTACAAATGGTACCTATATTATGAAATAATGTATCCACAAAAACATATATATGGATCAGTACTTCTAGATTGTATTAAGTAAGCAGGGGTGAATGCAATAAGTAAAACTGGTTTCATACGTAATCTAAAAACATGCATGACTAGGTGTAAGTAGACTCAGGAATAGACTAAAATAAACTAAAAGCTGAAATATCTTAAAACATGAGTAATAACTAAGCTGGTGAATCACTACACTTAGTTTATTAAAACTTTACTCTTGTAATATAAGTAGAACAAAAGATGGAAAATAGTAAAACATAGGTACTGTATGAATATTAGGTCTGAAACTACGTGATGGAGACTGGCATAACTTGAGGGTCTAAATATATAATTATATTGAGCACGAATGCATAAACATACAAAACCAAACATAAAATATCCTAAGCTTATCTAATTAACTAAATGACTGATAGCTGAATACTGGTCATGTAAGACTAAACTGTACTTAGTCTGAACAACTGACCAAAACTATGGAGTACTATGTATATGAGGTAAGGACTATCTGAATAATATGAGATAACTGACAATGAGTGCGTGAAAACTGTAATATCTGAGAATGCAAGCCTAAGTGTATATTTTTTATGTTATTGAGATAAATCTGAAAGACTGAAAGCTGTAAAACTGATTATCTAAAAATCTATTCACTTAGTCAAGAAAACCTGAACTGAAAACATACTGATTACTAACTGAGACTGTGGGAGATATCATGTAACCGAAATAAATCATGTGAGCTATCATGGAGTCCAACATCTGATCCTCATTGATGAGGGCTGTTCTATCTTTACCATCGGAGTAGAACCTGAAATAAAGTGATCACTATACTGAGCCCATATTTGTCAAGGGGAAACACTCTCAGGTGAGGCCTCTAAACCTATGGTGGAACGTAGTTTCTGGGGAAGCAGGATGTGCATAACCCACACTTCCTACTCGGTGCTAAATCCTACTCCCAACTGAAGGACACTAAAAATACTAACTAGTTCATGCACTGAAGCTGATAAGCGATGTTCAAGTCATGGTGTTTTGAAAATACAGTGTATATGGATTCTGGGGTAATTATTAACATTTAAACCAATTATGATGACTAACAGGATGAAAAGACTCATGGTTTATCTGAAACCATTCTGAAAATACTAAAACTAAGTAAACTACTAAACTTTGGGTATTCATAACCCCCAGGACTCGATAACAATAACAATAGGATATACGAAATCTTTGAGGAATAATAAGTAGTCAATATTTAAAACCCAATCATTTGGAAATTTCATCAAACACTTGGAAATCATGAACTTGAACATGGAAATGTCTTAAACATGGGAGTATAGCATGATTGCATGACTAATATCATGAATTGGGGGATTTACATGAAAATCGCTTGGAAGAGGACATGGAATTTTCATCAAAACATGTAAAGATCATAGCTTGAACATAAAAATATCTTAAACATGAGGGAACAATAAAGCTACATGGCAAAATTCATAACTTGGGGATTCACCTCGAAATTAATTGAACATGATATGGGAATTTCATCAAACATGTGGGAAGCATGAATTTAAACATGGGAATGTTACTAAAATAATGAATTTAGGATCTATCATGGGATTCACTTGAATAAAGCATGGGAAACTCAAATTCATGGCATAAGGAATTCAAAATCTTGCATAGAATTATACATGGCTGAATTGAATTAAAAACACCATGAAAACATGAAATTCAATCTTTCTTGAATATCTAAAATAACATAATGATCGAAAAAATTATTATTTAATTGAAAGAAAAGGGTTTTGGGCTCCATGGGTGAAAGGGGACTCATGGATGAACTCCCACATACCTTAATTAGATAATTTCTTGAAGATTCTTGAGGGTTTCTTGAAATTAAGAGCTTGAATCCTTTACTTTCTTGATAATGAAGCTTGAATTGTTCTAGGGAAAGAATTAGGGTTTATTGAGAGCAAATCTTGAAGAAGATGAGCAAATAATGCCCTTTTGGATGCTATAAATCATCCTTGGACGTTTGGGGTTGATGGGAAAGGACCAAAGTGCCCCTTGACCCTTAAGAAGTTTAAAACACCGGGGGAATAGAATAGGCGGCGCCCCCTTTAGCCCTGGGGATTAGAGACTGCGATGCCTCCTTTATCCCGGTGCAATAACTCGGGCAGCATAGGCATATGGCCTCCACTTATCGCCTCTCACGAAAAAATCCATAACTTTTTGCTCAGGTATCGGATTAAGAAAAAATCCGTATCGTTGAAAAGCTGATTCAATTATCTACAATTTGGTGAGCCTTGAGCTGAAAAATTCTATGTATATCAAAAGTTATACAGTTTTAAATTAAATCCTTATATAATCGAATACCAAACTTTGGATGAATCAAAGGCTCTTAGCTCAACTTTGCTCTAAGTAATTCCTATGAATATTTTTCACCTCGAAAGCACGTCACATACGAGTATAAAGATCATGAAACTTATATTCATATTGGAATAATTTGGATTATAGATTATACAAGTAGGAATGATGTTTCAAAGACACACAAAAATGTGGGGTCTTACAGCCTATAGAGATTCACAGCTTTGTGGGGTTGGCAAATTACTATATGTATTTTGTGCAGGATTTTTCTAATCTAGAAGCTCCATTTACCAAGTTGACGTAGAAAAATATGAAATTCTAGTAGATGGAAGAATGTGAGCAGAGCATTTAAAAACTCAAAACATATTTGACCACTGCACCACCATTAGCCTTACCATCAAACTTTGGAAGATTCAAGGTATTTTGTGATGCTTTGAAGGTTGGATTAGGATGTATTCTCATGAAAATGATCATGTTATGGCTTATGCTTTGAGACAGTTAAAAAAGCACAAGCTGAACTATTTTATACATGATTTGAAGATGGCTGTAGTGGTATTTTCTCTTACGATTCAGAGGCATAACTTACACGGTCAAACTTGTGAGATTTATACCGATCATAAAAGCTTGAATTATATTTTCCAACAGAGAGATCTAAATCTTCAAAAGCATTGATGGATGAAACTACTCAAGAATTATGATTGTGCTATCTTGTATCATCCTAAAAATACTAATGTTGTGGCTAGTACTTTGAGTAGGAAATCTATGGACAGTTTAGTACATATATCTCTTGGAAAGAGATAATTGGAAAAATATATGTAGAAAGTTATAGGCAAAAGGTGTCAGATTTGGTGTTGGAAAGTCAAGGCTACTGTTGGCTTGTGTCCAAGCCAAATCTTATTTAGTAAAGCGCATAAAAGCCACTCAATATGAGGATTTGCAGTTATGGAAATAACGAAATGAGGCCCTAGATGGCCAAAATAAGATTATGAAGGTTGAATATGATGTTATTCTTTGATTGGGTAACCAATTATGTGCATCAGATGTAAATGGGTTAAGATAAGCCATTCTTGAGGACACTTACAACTCCAGGTATATTATACACATTTGTTCCACTAATATGTATCATGACCTTAAGCAATTATACAGGTGGGAAGGTATGAAGAAAGATGTTGCTAACATTATTTCTAGTTGTCTGCCTTGTAGTAGGTGAAAACAGAGCATCAGCGACCCACTGGATTATTACAAGAGATCAGGATTCCATATTGAAAATGGGAAGAGTTACCATGTATTTTGTAATTGGGCTACCGTGAACCATTAAAGACTATGACTCTGTATGGGTAATTGTAGACTTACTTATTAAATCAACTCACTTTTTGCCCGTAAAGACTACATATAGTGGAGTGAAGTATGCTTAGTTATTTATGGATAAAATTATCCAATTTCATGGAGTTCCATTGTCCATCATTTTTACAGAGGATCATAGTTCACTTGACACTTTTGGAGATCTTTCTAAGAATTATTGGGTACCCGAGTAGATCTTAGTACTGCATTTGATCCACAGACAAACAGTCAGTCTAAGCGTACTATACAAATCTTGTGGATATGTTGAGAGCTTGCATTCTTGAGTTTGGAGGTAGTTGGGATGTTGTCTTACCTTTAGCTAAATTCTCTTACATTAATAGTTTTCAATCAAGTATTTAGATGTCACTATATGAAGCTTTGTATGGTAGGCGATGTTGTTCTTCTATCAAGTGGTTCGAAGTTGGAGAGGCTAAGGCAGGACCAAACTTGGTATAGGAAGCTATGAAGAAGGTCCAATTGATTAGACAGAGGGTGCTCACAGCTCGAAGCGGACAAAGGTCTTATACAGACAAGAGGAGAAAAATATTGGTGTTCACAATTGAGGATAAGGTGTTTCTACGAGTCTCTCCTACAAAAGGTGAGATGCAATTCAAGAAAAGAGGTAAATTGAGCTCGAGATATATAAGATCTTACGAGATTCTTGATCGTATAGGAGGAGTGACGTATCATTTGGGACTTTCTCTCGACAAGTCTTCATTCATCCAGTGTTTCATGTCTCTATGCTAAAAAGTGTATATCAGATTCGTCTCACATGCTCAAAACACCGACCTTACAGTTGGATAAGAACTTAACTTGTGAGAAAGAACCAATGGCTATTGTTGATCGACAAGTCAGGAAGTTGCGGTCGAAGGAGTTTATGTCTGTAAAAGTCTTATGTAGAAATCATACTATTAAAAAAGTTACACGGAAGTCGAAAAATGATATGAGAATTAAATACCCTCATTTGTTTCATTCTATAGATATGCTCCTATTGTAAATTCTGGGACCAAATTTCACAAGATGAGGAAAGTGTAATTCCCCTTATTAAAGGATAAATAAGTCAAAAAAAAAGGAAAAGAAAGAAAATTAGGCGAAAGCCCATTTGCCAATCAAAAAAAGAAAAGAAAAAGGACACTGTGTAGCACTTTTTAAAATAAATAGCCCAAATTTGATATTTTTTCAAAAAGTGGCTAGTCAGGTATACTATATCCATTTTATAGCCATTTCCTAATTTTGGTCATTTTGGCCCATGTAGTTCAAATACAGTCCATATACAATACTGATACAGTCAATATACAATACTGATACAGTTTTCAACTTGGGTCATTCGACCCTTTTAAAAATATGTCAATTTTTTTTTCTATAATTTTTTAATTAAATAAATATTCTACTTTTTTTTTATTATTCAGAAATAATAATTAAATATAATTATATAAAAATGGTATAATTGTTATATAGAATATGTATCTATATAAGATATATGTATAAAAATTGTATATTTCTATCAAATATGTATATGTATAAAATATATATATAAAAAAATATAAAAAGTATGTAAAAATTATATAATTTTTGAATAAAATGTGTAAAAAAAAATACATTTATTGTACAAATTTGTGTATCGAAACTGTATAGTTTTCGTATAGAATATTTATATATATAAGATATGTATAGAAATTGTATAGAAGGTGTGTAGAAACGGTATAGAACAAACTAGCAAATTGAAATGACTAAAAAGTGAAATTTAAATTTTATGGTCATTTCATGTAAATAATTTAATTTAAAGTGTTGTTTCTATTCTTTCCCTAAATATAAAAAAAAGAAAGAAATGGGCCTTATGCCCATCTTCCCCCATAAGAATTAACAAGGGAATAGGGCATTAAGGGTAGGCAGCCATCAGCCTTTCCGTAAGTCCCCCCAAAAAAGCTTCAGCCTATTTTTTAAACAAGAAAGTAGTGAGAATTTTTCTCTTTTTGGGACGTTCTTTTGTAGGAACACAAAGAGGATTCAACCATCAATAAAACAATTAAAGAGAAGTAGGAAAGGAGGTAAATTTCTTAGCTTGGTCCATAAATTTGACTCTTATAATTCATGATGTTAGAATTAGGGTTGAAAATTTAAGAATCAAGGGCTAAAGTGATAGAGAAATCTTTTAAATTTTCATGAATGGAACAAGAATATTAAAAGATTGGATTGTAATTTTTATATTTTCAGCTAAACCAAGGAATAAAATTTAGACAATAAGGTTATTGTGGTTTAATATATTGAGAAAAATCAATTATAGGGCTATTTTAATGTGTTGAAGCACAAATTTAAAAAAGTTCACAAATTAAGAGCCAATAACAAAATTTCTATAGTTGGGTAGTTTAAAGTACTTATCTTTGACCTAAACGAAGAAATTAACACAAGAATGATATGATGTGATTATAGATTCGATCGAAGAAAGTCATACCAATCGTTTAAGGTGACAAATTTGGTATTCCAACAAGTGTACTGTGAGTAGTAACCTTACCATAATTTGTGTTTATTAACTTGCATATTTTATACATGATTTTATTGAAATAAGAGTTATTGAATGCTTTAAAATTACATGTGGGGCAAGTAGTTTTACTTGATATGATATTGAAAAGGTTACTTGATATATGATACTGATATTGTGAAAGTTATTTCATCTACTTAAGACATAAGTATCTTGGCATGTGTTTTATTCAAGTTAATACATAATATGATTTGGTATGAACTTAAATGCTATGAACTATATTGAAAAGGCTTTCATATGAGTACCTACTGTTTATAAAGAAAGTATAAATGGGAGTAGACTTAGATTTAAATTATGTATCTAACGAAGGGCTCGTTAGCCTTGATGCACCTTGTATTTACTAATTACTGTTACAACCCTCTCCAGTGAGAAGGTAGAACTAGCATACTGTTACTGATCTCCCATGAATAGGGATCTACTGATATGATTATTTGAATCCTTTATGATGGATCCATGGTTATTGACTTTTCTTGAAGCAGAAAGTCACACTGATTACATGATTCATTATTGAAAACCTCTCAAATATTTAATATATATTTGATATTATACAATGCTTATTGAGTTTATTACTGAACAATTAGTTCATCTTACTTACATGAAATAAATGATACTGTTTATCGTTATTGTTTTCTGAAAGAGCACTTATTTCATGATGCTTTATGACTTGTCCCTACTAAAATGGTCGTGGTTAAGTGTTATTACTCACAGAGCTAGCATCTCACTCCTCGTTATTATTTTTACAAAGAATGTAGGTGACGTTGGTGAGGATTTCATTAGCTAGGACCCACGATTTTGCATATTTCTGGTGAGCCCTGCACTTGTTCGCGAAGGTAGCTAGTTCATTTATTCATTATGGTCTATTTTTGTTAGGGTTTTTGTCCTGATTTTCTTACTATATTTAAGTTTTATTTTTTCTAAGAAGGAAAATAAAAGTTACCATAATTACTTTTACTTTTCCTGAAAGAAAAAAATATAATTCTTTTCCATATTTGGTTAACCTCTTTCTTGGAGGAAAGGTTTTGGACATCTATAAATAGAAGACCCTCTTCTCATACAATAACATAATAGCATCCACAATGTAGTTATTTAAAGAGTTTTGTTTAGGGGGAGATTTTCTCTCTAATAGTTTTATGTTTCTTTTATATTAGGTTTTTATATGTAGGCCAATTGGCCAAACTATATAATCATCATGTTTTTAGTATGTTTTTCTTTTCGTCTGATTTATCGTCTCAATAGTTTGCAACTAATAGCTTCCACATGACCCCCTCTTGATTTTGAACCCAACAATTTTTTCTTTTAGAGTCGTTCTTTAGTCATTTCCTTTATTAGTCATGAGTATTCTTTCAGTATTTTGGACTCGTAGAGTATTTGACTTCCTCTCATTTTTGGAGGTGAATTTCATTTTGTTATTTGGTGATATTGGTGCATTGTTGATGATTTTGGTAAATTATATTGGTGTTATTGGTGTGTTGGTTTGATGTTGGGTTGTTGTGATGTTGATAATTGATACAAGAAATATTCTTGATAGGCCCAAAAATAGGCTTGCAAAATTCTGACGAGGCTTGCTTTGGAGTCCGTAACCTCCTTAGCGCCCCTCTTTTGGATCGTGACAATTTGTGAGCAAAGTCTTTAACAAGATTTTACGATAGCAGCTTTGTTGCACAATTTTAGAATCATTATATTCAAATTAGTTGATGAATTTAGGGAATACACCTTTTCTCAGTCTGCTAAATCTTTTTTGGTCAACACGTTGACACCTGACCAAATATAGTTTCTACAATAAACATTCAATAATTTAATTATCTTAGAAGGAATCATTAGTAATTGGGCACAACAAACTTGCATACCAAATATATTTGTTTGAAGAAGCTGAATCCTACCAGCATTAGGATAGTTTTTTGAAAGTCTAGAAGGATATTTTAGCAATGCTCTTCTTAAATTACTGTTATTGGAGTGTGAGATCTTTTTTATCGATAACGAAATTTCAAGGTACTTAAAAGGTAGTTCTTTTGTAGAATTTGTTTAGATATGCAATGATTTTATTTTTTTCCTCAACACCACTTCCCTCAAAGTAAACAAAGCTCTTATCCAAATTTGCGTGCAAATCAGATGCTAATGTAAATTGTGTAAAATAGTGGTATAAAACAACAACATACTCATAATTTCCTTTAGCATACAATAATAAAGTGTCCACAAAGCTGGGGTGAGTGATGCTTAATTTTACGTATCTTAAATGGTGTTTGAAACTGACATTGTTTTTTTAGTTCATTAAACATTCTGCTTAATTATTCCTTGACATAGAAAATAAGAAAAAGGGCTTGACATCTCCTTATCTTAAAATCTTTGACAACAGGAAAAGTCTCAAATGTTTCTCTGTTGATCAAAATGTTGTAGCTCACAGTTTTGACATACTCCATCACCCGTATAGTATATCTTTCAAAAGAATCAAGTTCATTCATGACTAGTTCCAGGTAAATTTACTTAACAAAGTCATAGATTTCTGTAGAGCAATTTTTATTATACATCTAGATAACACATGCTTTTTACATAGAATTTCACCAGCCCATGTGATAAGATATTATTGTTTGCGATATTTCTTCATAGATGAATCTAGTTTGTGCCTTGCAAATGGCACTAGCTATTACTTTCTGCATTCTAGAAATCATGATTCTAACTATGAGCTTATAAAAAATTGTGCGATAAGCTTTAACCTAAAGTCTATGATTGTAACATCCCACATTTTTGGGCTAAAATATGAATCGCTATTACTACGTGTATAAATTCGAACCCAATGATTTTTATATAAATAAGTGTCATGATCATTTACCTAGTGTGAAAGTGCTTTTGCTGTGAAGAATGTTCATAGAAAACACTTAGAGCAAAATTAAGTTGAAAACTTTTGTAATCGATGGACGTTTGGTATTAGATCTTACAAGGATAAACTTTGAACATTGTAAACTTTTGAAATATATTGAATTTTTGGATCTCAAGATCCACCAAATGAAAGATAATTGAGTCCTCCATCCAACGTTACCGATTTTGCCTTAATCAGATAACCGGGCAAAAAGTTATGAGGATTTTCGCAACTGAACCAGTGAGGGTGTGTGATAAGAACATGGCACGCCCCGAGTGCTCTGCGACAAGAGTGTGGCGTGTAAAGTCATGGCACACCCATTTTCCTAGAGACGCTAAAACTCATGTTTCTCTTCAGTTTTTTTAGGGCAAACTAGTCATTTACATCCTAAATCATCCTATAACTAATACTAATGTGTTTTTCCTCATCTCATAACCTAAATACATGTTTTCTCTTCTTCCAATCCCTCAAGAACACCAAATAAGAGTTCTTCCCCAAAGTTCAACTTTCAAAGCTTCAAATTCAAGTTCTTCTCGAATCTCTTTCATCACCCTTGTTTTTAATTTTCTTTTACTTTGTGAAATTACTTAAAATTCCGATGCCTTAATGGTTGTTTAACTAGGGTTGAGGATTTTGGATTATTATATACTTGCATTGGTGTTTCTTTGTTTCAATGGTTTCTCTATGGTTTAAATGATGGGTTGTAAACTGAAATATTATCTTATGACAAGGATGGAATTTGTTAATATGGTTTCATAATGTTCACGACTTTTGAATGAAAAAAACATGAACCACTTAATGAATTACTTTTTGAAAGAGATTTTCATAGTATTTAACCCATCTTTTAAAACATTGCATGGTTAAATAGAAATGAAAAGGGAATTAATGGAAAATTATTTATATTGGATTTTTGAATTAGAATTTGGATTTTAATGGTTAAATGAAAATGATATGGCACTATATGGATGACTTGCAAGTCTATTAGTATGACGATATCAAATAGGAAATGCCTTAATAAATGAGTCCACGGTTAACCGTATGTGAGAAAATTATTTTAGTTGGGGTTAAAGGAAATTGTGTAGCTTTACCGAGAAGGTGTAGTCCTGAAGGACCAACACTGGAAATCACATTTGCCAATATTGGGGGTCTATGACCATTGTGTCTGACTTACACAGTATATTCTTGGAAGGCTATCACCTCGGTTTATTTAGCCAAATTTCCTCGGTTCATACAGATAACATAGATTGGGGCCCTTTCAACATAAGGAGCCAGACCCATATAGCTCATGGGTGACTGAAGATCGGTATAAACTACATAATTCAGGACTAAATTTTTAAATGGTCATGTTTCTTTCCCATACCCCAGCATTCTATTATCTTGATGGTCGTTGATTATATGTTTTATGACTGATTTTTGGTAAATATATATTTTATTCCTTTTCTTGAGTTGCATGCCAGTACTCACCGTACTTATCGTCTCCAAATGCTACATCATGAAATGATGTAGGTTCAGAGACCTTTTCTTGTGACCCTATGCACTGCAGGTTGTTCTTTATCCTATTGGGTAGCTGGTGAGAAGTGGTGAACCCTCTATCATCCGTAAGGCATTTATACTTTTCACATATGTTTCTATAATGATATTTCTTAGTTTTATGATATAATAAAGTCATGCCCTGATATAGGAGTTATTCTTAAAGTTAGAGGCTTTATAGATGGTGTCGGTTGTTGTTTTGAATTTTGTTCTTAAGACATGGACACTACTTATTTAGGTTATTGTGTTTTGGATTAGGTTTTGATGTACAAACTTCTTTATATGGTTTACCAAACTCTTTATATATTGGGTTGAATTTTGCATATTTCTTATTTTACTATGCTTATGATGGAAGACTAAGGGATTATCTTAGGGCTTAATTGTCTTGGGGAGCCTGCCATGTCTAGGACCTCGATTCAAGTCAGGACAAGCCTGGTATCAAAGTACGGTTCAGGGTCCTAAGGTATCTACAAAACCGTGTTTAGTAGGGTTTTATTTATGGGTGAGTTGTGAACCACACTTATAATCAGGAGGCTAGCAGACATTCAGGAAATATTTCTCCTTGTTTCATACTCTAGATCATGCAATAGTGTTATCCATGTGAAAGTTATCCAAATTCCTTTCTTGCTCTAATTTTGTTGGCTATGTATCATTATTGAGGAGATAAAAGTGCAAAGGCTTAGATTCCTAATAATGTAGTCCTTACTAATTAAGTCCTAAAAAGGTTATGAAACAATACAAGGACTTGAAAGGAGTTCATTAGTGCGTCAAAATATATTGATTCAAGTGTATTCCTCTATCTTCATGAATCAAAATTTTCATCCAGGGGTAAGATATGTATTCAGTCCCTACCAAAAACTTTATTATTGACATATCACTTAAAGAAAATAAATGTATCTGAATGTTGGGATAGTATTTCAACCCGAGAGGTAGTATAAATTGAGGTGTTATGAACTATGAATAGTAAGATGATCCAAGGTTAGTAATATGAAATCCTAAGTTTAGAAATCAAAGTGAGGTTAAATTTTTAGTGAAAAGAAGGATAATTGTATTTGTGTAACCTTGAAGTGAGTATTGGGATTGTTATGTCCTTATCGTATTGGTTAAGGTGTACCAAAATTAGCAAAATTAAGGTAGCCGCTAAAAAGGGAGTGGTTGGTTAAAATAATTGTCTCTCTAGTTGAGATAAGAAAAGGAGCTCATGAGGACTAGATATTGCAGTAGTTAAATTAATCATAGGTAGTGAATGGAAGGATAGATTGACTTATTTATAAATTTAGCATTCACTTGGGATAATCTAAGAAAGGGGGACTCAGTGATGTTTATAGGATTTTGAAGGTAGTTGAGTTGTATGCATGGGTAAGTGGATGTGATGTGATGGAGGTAAATATTTTATAGACCATAATAAGTTATTCTGTAAGATTAAGATCGACTATCTTCACTACATGGTTTTACTACATAAAGGGTCCTTTGGTTTTTATCTAGTAGTTGTAAGCCAGTTTAGTAGGAGAGAAGATAGATAGAAAATTTTAAGGTGTAGTAGTAATATTGCGGAGAAGATGTTCTTGTAGGCCTTAGTTAAGAGAAACAAGGAATTTAGGTTAATTTCTGTATTTGATGTACTAGTATACTATATGGGATATTTCATCGCTGGTACATTATTGCTGCTAGACACTAAGTTTTAACTTTAGATATTGATTGTGGTGATAAGAATGCTTGCTCAAGGATTGTGATGGGAGATTTGTCAGAGTAAATTAGTAGGCTTGACTTGATGTGTGAAAGAGCTTAGGTTGATAACTTACGAAAAAATGAGGGGATAATCGTGATATATATATATATATATATATATATATATATTAGTGTTGGATCAATGAATTGTGGCAAAATCATTAGATGGATAAGAGCCTTAAGTTATAAGAATTATGGTGCACAAGATCATGAGTTATAAGTTCTATGTGTACCTAGTTCATGTTCTTGAATTTCTTAGTATGGAGAAGTCTAGGGAGTTGTTATATGATGTTCTTTAGAGCTGAATTAAGAGAAATATAGATAGACAATATGAACCTTCAGTATAGTTTTAAAGATTTTGTTAAATTGTGAGGTTATACGATTAGAGGTTTAATGTTAGTAAGCTAATGAGTGGAGAATGGATGGGTAGATGTCCGAGAATGTAGATGTGTGTGCCCATGAAGGTTTAAATTATAGGGTAATAGTTATAGAAGCTAACAAAAGTTAAGATTAATATCCCTAAAGGGTATGTCATAGAAAGAATTTAGTGTCTTCATTTAAAGATTGTCAAGGGGAATTTGATATTCATGTGCATAGTGATGCCCTCATTATGCGGAGTGTTGTGCTTATAGATTAAATGGGAGGATATGACTGGAAGTCTAGGATAGTGACCTTTAAGCTAAGGGGAAGATTATGAACCAAGGTAGATCTTGAATTTTTGTCATGGTGGCGAGTTTCAGTGAAGAGTAATAGTAAATCTATTCTTATTCTAGCAAATTCCTCCTACCTCGGTTTAAGAGGATATTCTACCAATAACTTATGTATTTAAATTGTCCCTATGCATGCTCAAGTATCATCACTCTATCATCTCCCCCTTAGATTAAAGCCAGTATTTTAAGCTTATGAGTTTATTCCATATCCTTAAGACTGAGCCATAATTTCTTGATTCTAATGGTCTACACATAAATGCAAAACTCACACGAATAAACTATATTTAGAAAATACTAATTTCATTATTAGACAATCCTCTCATATCTACCATCCTTAACTTTCTCTAGATTCAATAATCATTGTCATTTACTTACACTCTTCTCGACCACCACACTTGCCTCACTAAACACATAATGTGCCTCTTTCTCTTCATAGCCTACTGATATCACCTCTCTAAACTTATATTTTTCTCTAAACCATCATAATCAAAATTATACTAAAAGTTTTAAAATTCTTAGTCTATAACTCTCAATATAGCTATCAAGAACACCACATACTTTATCACTAGCCTTATTCAGACTTACCAACTCAAGGGTACTATCTAAGCACACACAACACTTTAAAAGGTTAGAAAATAATATAATCCCATATCACCTTGGATACACCTCTACCTCATACCTAAACCATCATACTTAATTGTGAATGAATGAACATAAACTCTTACATACATTGTCTCAAGCCTACTAGCTCACTTCCTATGCAACTAGACTCACTATCCTAACTAATCACTATTTCTACCTTGATGATCATCTAGTGTTCAAGCTTAGATTCTAGTACTAGTCATGATTAACAACAACCACACACACCGTTCCTACTTGAAAAAAACATCAAGAAAAGCTAGTCCACTAGAATCTCATAATAATAATATTTTATCATAATCTTATGGTCTATCATACTATAATCCTTTAGCATATCCTCCTTCCACATATAACTACTAGTTACCCATCCATATAACTAAATTATACTCCCATCTCTACAAGCATCAACAAATCTCCTTCTACGATCATATAGATAACCCATATTAAAAATTCTTAACCACCAAATACTTTCCTTAATAACCTATACTTTTCTAACACAATAAAGACCATCATAAACTCCTTTTCTGATTCAAGTAGACCATAATTCACCTTAAATAATAACTCCTTCTCTACCATCCACTAAGACACGACCCAAAAACAAGGGTCATGATGGCACTTGTCGCAGCATACCTTGACAAGTAAGCCTCTCACCTAAACTAATACGAAAAGAGGAAAAAACAAAAATATCCCAAGGTAAGGCTTCTAGAATAAAGCCGAACCATATAAATAATCATAACAATGTAGAAAGAACTTATCCAAAATACCAATCATGCCCAAAACCAAGTGTCAATAATGTAGGAACTACTAATACAATCCAAGAGTGAAATACATGGAAAAAATAACCACAAAGGAATAATAACTGTGTCTGAATACTAATAAAGACATAACTACTATAGAAAGATAAAGGTGAACATTGGATGTATGAATGTACAATAGCTACTTTGGAAGCTCCAACAATCGCCCGAGTCAATCAAGGTGAGGCGCACTCTAGCTAGGACCTACACCGAAAGGGTGCAGTAAGCATGAGTACGGTCCACTTGTACTCAGTAGGTATCATAGGCCGACCAAGCAAAGTAGTAAATAAAGAATACAAAATATACACTAAGGGCACGTCATCTGCAATCAGAAAACATCCCACAATGGTAGCCCACACCACTTGCACTAACAATTCTAATATATCTTACATAGATTACAACAACATACCAAGATATAGAACACAAGTATACATTACGTTATATCTAAATAGAACAAGAAAGAACATGTAGATACAAGATCATCAAATACAAGTAAAGGAAGGTAAGACAAATACATAGATGACAAGTCAATAAGGCAATACAACACAACATAAACACAATAAAGTAAGTGCAATATATATGATGATGATGATGATTGTAACACCCCGATTCGCTGAACCAGAATGCTACACGGTGCTCATGACCTCGAGGGACCATAAACTAACCCATGATTGATATTTGTACCTGTATACTGTAAATCATGATATAATAATGCAGAATACATAGAACTGTAAGGCCATAAGGTTCAACTGAATACAATTATGTGGGTAAAAATACCCAAAATAACTCAATTTGAACATAAATCTGAAAGCCTCTAAACTATCTGAATAAGGAGTTGAAGGAAAATATCTCCAACTAACTCCGTAAAATTGAACTGAAGAAATAAATAAATGAATCAAATCATATTGTCCTAGAATCAATGAGGACTCACTGTGTCTCTGCGATTGGAATGCTACCGCTACTGTTGGGCTGGAGCTCGTGTCTCGAAACCTTTGGTGTAACATGAAAAGAAAGCATCATAGCGCAAATGCGTCAGTACAACTGGAGTACTGAATATACGAGGAAGGTAGGATGAACATAAAGAGTTTCATGTATGAACAACACTGACTAACCAATATGAACGTAGGAGTGCAAACACACATATATAGAAACTGAGATCGTGAATACGTGATAGCATGACCTGTAAGCTAATACATGATTTACTAATAACTGTCATGACTGATACTGAAACTGATAACATGGATAACTATATCTGAAGTCCTATATATACTGAAATCTAAAGAATGACCTGAGTTCTTTTACTGAGACTGATACTGAAACTGATAACATGGACGACTGTATCTGACAGTCGTGTATATACTAAAATCTAAAGAACGCCCTGAGTTCTTTTACTGAGACTGATACTAAAACTGTGGGAAGTAGTGTTTAACCGACATACCCCATGTATACCGTTATGGCTAAGCTGGGGTCCAATCTCTGCCCCAATTGGAGGGGTGTCAATACCGTGCCACGGGTAAGGACAGCCTGTGAGTGACCCTTATCTGGCGAGTACTCAATGAGAATTGTGGGAACCCTAAACTAACGGTTTAAGCCACCTCATCAACCCTAATCTGATGGGTTAAGATGTCTCAACCTATGCTAGCTACATAGTTCTGGAACACAAGGATGACTACTAAGAATCACACCCTGAACTGGCGGGTGAGTTCCCATCTTTGGGTTTACTCGGTGCTAACCTCTACTCCCATCTGGAGGGACTGAACATGAATAACTGACTGTGCATGACTTAATCTTACTGAATTCTGTTGACTGGAGGAATGTTACTGATATCTGACAACTAGCTAAGATCATGAGGTTTTCCTAGTGTATGGAATCATAGCTTGAGTTCGGATATCATGAAACATGACATGGATCTAGGCATACAACTATAGTTTTCGAGTACAAGTACCCCCAGAACTCGATAGAAGGAAACTGAGACACATGACTGACTTGATCATAAGAGTAGAGTCCATAATTTATAATATCATAAGTAGGGATCTCATACTAAGCATGGTTATCAACAATGTATTGCATGGAAAGGATTTCATATCACATGGAAGTACTTGCACAATCTTAATATCATTTTTATTGCATAATCATATTGGCAACACATACCAATAGCATGGAAGTTCATGTGGATTGCATGGTTATCATACATCTTGTTCATAAGTAGGATTTGCAAGTAAATATAGCATAATCTCATAAGAATAGTTCATGAGTATTCCAACAATATTTACAAGGCACATTATCAACATAGAAGTCATTGGAACGTAAGGGCATATCATAATCCTTTACTTAGTCACAATTTAGCTATATTGCATGATTTCTAGTTTCTTAGGCATTTTATCAAACACTTTACATGCACATCTTAAGAATAGGTGAAATCATCAAATTATACATCATGAATAACAAAATTTACATGTTTTCAACTCATATGATATCGTGAAATTAAAAAAAAACATATAAAGATTCTATCTTGGGAATCACCCAATATCAACAACATGATCATCAACACCCAACAATATAGAAATCATACTTTATAATGAAAAAGAGGGTTTTTGAGCTTTATGGATGAAAGGGATCCATAAATCAACTCATGCATACCTTAGAAGGAAGATTCTTGATGATTGACGGAGGAATTTCCTTGAAATCGGATCTTTAAGCTTAGTTATGCAACCCTAGTTGTTTTTCTCTTTTAGTGCTCTTGGATGATGGGCTTTGAGATGATAATAGGGTTGTAATATGTTTAGAAGCTATATATTTTGTAGGGTTAAGTTTAGGGACGTGTAAGGAGTGTTAAAAGACTTAATTACCCTTAAAATAACTCAAAACAGAGTGTTTTTGGCACCCGAAACTGACTTAGGCGGCGCCCAAGTGATTGCTTAAGCTAGGTTGGGCGGCGCCTAACCAATCGCCTATCCTTACTGTCTCTCACGAAAATGGGCATAACTTTTCGCTTGGGTATTGGATTAAGCCAAAATTGGTATCATTGGAAAGCTAATTCAATTCTCTACAATTTGGTGGGTCTAAATCAGCCAAAATACCACATTAACATCGATTTATACTCATTTAAATATGACCCTTGCAAAATCGAATACTAAAACTTGATGGATTCAAAAACTCTTAGCTTGTATTACCTTAAGTGACTCATATGAACATGCTAAATGCATCATAAGCTATCCTATCACTAGGATATTCATTGTAAGTCATGTACTCAAGTATGAATCACAGGATAGGAGATTTCATACATAGGAATACTTATTCACTTCCTAGCTTAGAAATATGCAGGGTATTATAATATCTCCCCCTTAGGAACATTCATCCTCAAATAAGAATTTACTGAGAAGGGATACAAGACAATAGAACCTGAACTGAACATGAAGAACTGAAACTTGATCTCATGACTGACATGCTAAACATACTGAACTCGTGCATATCTGATGCACGGATAACTGACGCATGAATGCATGATGAGTATGAAATGGTTAATAGGTACCAAGTTTATATTGGAAACATGAATTTGAAACTGAATAAGATTAAGGAGAACTGTTACCTTGAGCTTGATCTGAATTGGCGGGGAAGAGGTGAGGATACTTGATACGATATCTGCTTCTGCTTCCCAAGTAGCTCCCTCATGAGACTGATTTTGCCAAAGAACCTTGACTAGAGGGACTTCTTTGTTCCTTTATCTATGAGTCTGATAACCTAAGATTTCAATTGGAATATCTTCATAGGAGAGGTTGTACTGAATGTCGATGTTCTGAATAGGGACAACAACTGCTGGGTCACCTATGCACTTCTTTAGCAAAGATACATGGAAGAATGGATGGACTGAGGCTAGATCTGAAGGCAACTCAAGCTCATAAGCTACCTTGCTGAAGTGACAAAGAATTCTGAAGGGACCGACATACCGGGGACTGAGTTTCCTTTTCTTGCCGAACCTCTTTACTCCCTTCAAGGGAGAGATATTAAGATAGACATAGTCATTGACCTCGAACTTGAGATCCTTTCTACAAAGATCTGCATAGAACTTCATTCGGCTCTGAGCAGCTCGGAGTCTCTCTCTGATCAACTGAACTTTCTCTAAGGCTTCGAATACTAAGTCAGGACCTATTATTAAGGCCTCACTAGCTTTGAACCAACCAATCGGAGATCTACATCTCCTACCATAGAGAGCTTTGAATGGAGCCATCTGAATACTAGAATGATAGCTATTGTTGTATGGAAACTCAATCAAAGGCAAGTGGTCATCCCAAATTCCCTTAAAGTCAATTGCGCCCTTAGCATATCTTCAAGAGTCTGAATGGTCCTCTCTGCTTGACCATCTATCTGAGGATGAAATGCTGTGCTGAGATGGACTTGGGTACCAAGACCCTTTTGGAATGCTTTCCAAAAGTAAGAAGTGAACTGGGTACCTCTGTCTGAGATGATAGATAGTGGAACACCGTGTAACCTTACTAACTCATTGATATAGAGTTTGGCATAATAATCGGCGGAATACGAAGTACGAACAGGAAGGAAATGAGCTAACTTGGTCATTCTATCTATAATGACCCAGACTGAATCATGTTGATGATGAGTTCTAGGCAAACCCATCATGAAGTCCATGTTAACTTCTTCCCACTTCTAAGTAGGAATGGTGAACTCTTACATGGAACGACTAGGTTTCTGATGCTCTATCTTAACCTTCTGACATGTAGAGCACTTAGCCATAAACTCTATAACATATCTCTTCATCCCACTCCACCAATAGATATCCCGCATAACGTGGTACATCTTAATGGCCCCTAGATGAATAGAGTATCGTGAACCATACGCTTCTACAAGTATTCGCTGCCTCAATTCATCTACACCTGGAATACATAGGCGACCCTGACAACAAAGAACACCATCTCCCCCTTGGGAGAAAACCTCAACTTTCTTTTTCTGAACTGACTCTTTGAGCTTGACAAGGCTAGGATCCCTGTCTTGTTTCTCTTTCACCTTAGAAACTAGAGATGACTCTGAACTACTATGAACACATACACCACCCTCTGACGAATCGACTAAGTGAATGCCTAGTTTGACAAGCTGATGGATCTCCTGAACCATATTTTTCTTACTATCCTCAACGTGAGAAATACTACCCATGGAGAGTCGAATGAGAGCATTGGCCACAACATTAGCCTTGCCTGGATGACAAAGAGCACTCATGACATAATCCTTCAAGAGCTCTAACCACCTTCTCTGGCAAAGATTGAGATCTTTCTGGGAAAACACATACTGGAGGCTTTTATGGTCTGTGAAGACATATACATAAACTCCATAGAGATAATGCCTCCAAATTTTCAAGGCAAAAAATACCGCTGCTAACTCAAGATCATGAGTAGGATAATTTTTCTCATGTGGCTTTAACTGTCTAAGGGGTAGACTATGACCTTACCATGCTTCATGAGGACACAACCTAAACCTACTCTAGATGTATCACAATAGACTATAAAACCGTCTGAACCATCTGGAATAGCTAGAACTAGAGCGGAGGTGAGTCGAGTCTTCAAACTTGAAAGTTCTTCTCGCATAAATCTAACCACTGAAACTTAATCTTCTTCTGAGTCAATCTGGACATGGGAGATGCAATAGAATAAAATCCCTTGATAAACTGTCTATAATAGCCAGCCAAACCCAAGAAACTCCTAATATCTAATGGAGATACAAGTTTGGGCCAGTTTCTTACTGCCTCGGTTTTCTGAGGATCTACTCTAATTCCATCACTAGAAACAATATGGCCAAGGAATGCTACTGATCTTAGCCAAAATTCACACTTGCTGAACTTAGAAAATAATTGGTGATCCATGAGAGTCTAAAGAACAATCCTGAGATGGTCTGCATGATCACGCTCTGTGAGAGAATAGACCAGAATATCATCTATTAAGACTATGACAAACATGTCCAAGTACTGCTTAAACACACGGTTCATCAAATCCATAAAAGCTCCAGGGGCATTGGTAAGACCAAATGAAATGACTAATAATTCAAAGTGACCATACCGAGTACGGAAAGCTATCTTTGGAATGATATTCTCTAACTCTGAGCTAATGATAGCCTGATCTGAGGTCTATCTTTGAGAAGTAACTGGCACCCTGAAGTTGGTCGAATAGATCATTAATCCTTGGAAGAGGATATCTGTTCTTGATCGTGACTTTGTTGAGTTGACGGTAATCAATACACATCCTGAGAGAACCGTTTTCTTGCGCACAAATAATACTGCCGCACCCCATAGTGAAAAGCTGGGTCTGATGAATCCCTTATCTAAGAGATCCTTCAACTGATCTTTCAGTTCCTTGAGTTCTGCTGGTGCCATTCTGTATGGCAGAATAGGAATAGGTTGAGTATCCGGAAGAAGGCCTATGCCGAAGTCTATTTCCCTTTCAGGAGAAATGCCTAGAAGATCTTTGAGAAAGACATTTGAGTATTCATTAAAAACAGGGACTGTTTCGAGGCTGGGATATTTAGAACTAGAATCTTTAACATGCACGAGATGATACACACACCCCTTAGAAATCATTTTCCTTTCTCAAAGGTAGGAAATAACTTGACCCCTGAACATTGAAATGCTACCCTTCCACTCTAGGATGGGCTTATTCGGGAACTAAAATTGAACTATCTTGTTTCTGCAGTCGGCTGTGGCATAGCAGGAATGAAGCCAATCCATGCCGAGAATGACATCAAAATTAGTCATCTCTAACTCTACTAAATCTGCTGATGTGGATTTCTGAGATATCATAACCAGGCAGTTCCTGTATACCCACCGGGCTATGATGGTTTTACCCACTGAGGTAGAGACTGAGAAGGGCTCTGTTAGGACTTTGGGACTGATTCCAAAATCGCCTGCTATGTATGGAGTAACAAAAGACAAAGATACACCTGGGTCTAGCAAAGCATAAACATGAATATGGAAAATCTGTAACGCACCAGTAACGACATCAAGAGAATTTTCCTGATCCTGCTGGGACTAAAGAGCATAGAGTCTATTTTGGTATTGCCCACTGGTAGCACTGGAAATGGCACCCTATTGATTTAAGTGACTGGACTGAGCTGTAGAATGATTTTGCTGAACCTAAAGACTTAACTGCAGACACTCCCTAATCCTGTGGCCTGGTTTGCCACAACCAAAATAGACATCACTACCGGCTCTGCAAGTTCCCTTGTGGTTCTTACCACAAGTCTTACAAAGGAGATTCGTTCGGGCACTGCTAACACTGCCCTGAGATTTAGACCCTGGTGCTTTGTCTCTATTTTCATCTCTGAACTTCGGTACTGGAGCACTGGCAGAGAAACGAGCTGGAATGGCTGACTTGGAGCAAAACTGTGAACGATTTCCTCCATCTGACTTGGGGTGAGCAAAGTTAAAATTACCTGATCTTGCTCTCTTGTTCTGCCTCTCCCTAGTCTTAAACTTTTGCTCTTCTACTTGCTGGGCATGGGTCATAAGTCTGGCTAAGGTCATATCACCAATCAACATCGCAGACCTATACTCATTTACCAAGCTATCATTGACCCCTGACAAGAACTTGCTGATCTTAGCTCTATTATCTGCAACCACATGAGGAGCATACCTGGCTAGCTGAGTAAATCTGAGAGAACACTCCCTAACCGTCATATTCCCCTGCCTGAGGTTGATGAGCTCAAGAACTTTGGCTTTCCTCAGCTCTTGGGGAAAGAATCTGTCTAAGAAGGCTGTGACAAATTCCTCCCACTCGGTAGGGCCTGTATCATCTAACCTCTCAGACTTCCACTGTTTGTACCAATCATGAGAAACATCCTATAACTAGTAGGCGACTAACTCAGCACTCTCAATAGAAATACCAACCATGATGTCGATGACCTTCTGGACTTAGTCAATGAACTCCTGAGGGTCCTCATTAGATTTAGACCCATGGAAAGATAGGGGTTTATTAGGGTGAAGTCCCGAACCCTAGCTGCTTTGGGAGTGGCCACCGGATTGGCCAGAATGACTAGTGGCCATTCAGTCTGTGCAGCCATGGACTCAACAAGTGTGGTAAATGTAGCTCTAAACTCTGCATGGGAAACATGTTCGCCCAAAGGATCTTTGGGCCGAGGAGCTAGCTGATTTCTTCTCTTTGGGGCCATGGTCTGGAATAAGAGAAGAATGAATTAGACTGAGAGTTTAACTTGTGATTATGCTCACTAGCATGACATGAATAATGAAGAAAGGGGACTATTCCTAAAACATCTTATAGGCTCCCGCACATAAATGTGGCGCGCAACACACCCATGTACAAGACTCTACTAGATACGACTTTCATACTTTCTAGGAATCTATTGAACCTTAGGCTCTGATTCCAAGTTTGTAACACCCCGATTCACTGAATTAGAATGCTACACGGTGCTCATGACCCCGAGGGACCACAAGCTAACCCATGATTGATATCTGTACCTGTATACTACAAATCATGATATAATAATGCGAAATACATAGAACTGTAACACCATAAGGTTCAACTAAATACAATTATGTGGGTGAAAATACCCAAAACAACTCAATCTGAACATAAATCTGAAAGCCTTTAAACTATCTGAATAAGGAGTTGAAGTAACATATCTCCAACTAACTTCATAAAACTAAACTAAAGAAATAAATAAATGAATCAAATCATATTGTCCTCAAATCAATAAGGACTCACTGTGTCTCTGCGACTGGAATGCTACCGCTACTGCTGGGATGGAGGTCGTGTCTCAGAACCCATGGTGTAACGTGAAAAGAAAGCACCATAGTGCAAATGCATCAATATAACTAGAGTACTGAGTATACGAGGAAGGTAGGCTGAACATAAAAGGTTTCATGCATGAACTACACTGACTGACTAATATGAATGTGGGAGTGCAAACACACATATACAGAAACTGAGACCGTGAATACGTGATAGCATGACCTGTAAGCTAATGCATAGTTTACTAATAACTATCATGACTGATACTAAAACTGATAAGATGGACGACTGTATCTGACAGTCCTGTATATACTAAAATCTGAAGAATGCCCTGAGTTCTTTTACTGAGACTGATACTGAAACTGATAACATGGACGATTATATCTAACAGTCCTGTATATACTGAAATCTAAAGAACGCCCTGAGTTCTTTTACTGAGACTGATACTGAAACTGTAGGAAGTAGTGTTTAACCGATATGCCCCATGTATACCATTATGGCTAAGCTGGGATCTAATCTCTGCCCCGACTGGAGGGGTGTCAATACCGTGCCACGGGTAAGGACAGCCTATGAGTGCCCCTTATCTGGCGGTTACTCAATGAGAACGGTGAGAACCCTAAACTGACGAGTTAAGCCACTTCATCAACCCTAATCTGATGGGTTAAGATGTCTCCGCCTACGCTGACTACGTAGTTCTGGAACACAAGGATGACTGCTAAGAACCACACCCTGAACTGGCGGGTGAGTTCCCATCCTTGGATTCACTCGGTGCTAACCTCTACTCCCATATGGAGGGACTGAACATGAATAACTGACTGTGCATAACTTAATCTTACTGAATTTCGTTGACAGGCGGAATGTTACTGATATCTGACAACTGGCTAAGATCAGGAGGTTTTCCTGAGTCACATAACTGACTGAAGTCTATGGAATCATAGCTTGAGTTCGGATATCGTGAAACATGACATGGATCTAGGCACACAACTATAGTTTTCGGGTACAAGTACCCCTAGGACTCGATGGAAAGAAACTGACACACATGACTGACTTGATCATAAGAGTAGAGTCCATAATTTATAACATCATAAGTAGGGATCTCATACTAAGTATGGTTAGCAACAATGTATTGCATGGAAAGGATTTCATAGTACATGGAAGTACTTGCACAATCTTAATATCATGTTCATTGCATAATCATATTGGCAACACATACCAATAGCATGGAAGTTTATGTAGATTGCATGGTTATCATACATCTTGTTCATAAGTAGGATTTGCAAGTAAACATAGAATAATCTCATAAGAATAGTTCATGAGTATTCCAACAATATTTACAAGGCACATTATCAACATAGAAGTCATTGGAACGTATGGGCATATCATGAATCCTTCACTTAGTCACAATTTAGCTATATTGCATGGTTTCTAGTTTCTTAGGCATTTTATCAAACACCTTACATGCACATCTTAAGCATAGGTAAAATCATCAAATTATACATCATGAACAACCTAATTTACATGTTTCCAACTCATATGATATCATGAAATTAAAAAAAAAAACATATAAAGATACCATCTTAGGAATAACCCAATATCAACAACATGATCATCAACACCCAACAATATAGAAATCATACTTTATAATGAAAAAGAGGGTTTTTGAGCTTTATGGATGAAAGGGATCCATAAATCAACTCACGCATACCTTAAAAGGAAGATTCTTGATGATTGACGGAGGAATTTCCTTGAAATTGGATCTTCAAGCTTAGTTATGCAACCCTAGTTGTTTTTCTCTTTTAGTGCTCTTAGATGATGAGCTTTGTGATGATAATAGGGTTGTAATACGTTTAGAAGATATATATTTCGTAGGGTTAAGTTTAGGGACGTGTAAGGAGTGTTAAAAGACTTAATTACCCTTAAAATAACTCAAAACGGAGTATTTTTGGCACCCGAAACTGACTTAGGCGGTGCCCACGTGATTTCCTAAGCTAGGTTGGGCGGCGCGTAACCAATCGCCTATGCTTGGGTTGGGCGGCGCCTAACCAATCGCCTATCCTTACTGTCTCTCACGAAAATGGGCATAACTTTTCGGTCGGGTATTGGAATAAGGCGAAATTGGTATCGTTGGAAAGCTAATTCGATTCTCTACAATTTGGTGGGTCTAAATCAGATAAAATACCACACTAACATCGAGTTATACTCTTTCAAAGATGACCCTTGCAAAATCGAACACTAAAACTTGATGGATTCAATAACTCTTAGCTTGTATTACCTTAAGTGACTCATATAAACATGCTTAATGCATCATAAGCTATCCTATCACTAGGATATTCAGTGTAAGTCATGTACTCAAGTATGAATCACAGGATAGGAGATTTCATACATAGAAATACTTATTCACTTCCTAGCTTAGAAACATGCGGGGTATTACAATGATGCACGAGGTCGCCACACAACCTTTGGGATCATCGCACAATCCCTATATACATCTACAGAGATAAAGCTTCTCGATGTAGGACCCATAGGGGGTTCGTCAATCTGTGTACAATCTGCATATATCATATATCCTTTCCAGCACATCTCTCGAAAAACATTTTATAAGGTGTTACAATATCTTTTAAAAAGGTATTGCCAGTGTTTCTCAGATGTTACCACGGTGGTACCAATATTTCATGAATGAGTATGATATGAATATGTAATGCTCACAACCAATCACAATAATTATTTACACAACCAACCACATGATATATTTCCACAACCAAATGAGCCAATATCTACTCATTATTTTCGTTTCATCCATGAATTTCCACATGTCTCATATGTCAATAAGGTATGTATATAATCACAATACACCAATAGTATCACATTAAGCATTTTAACAATACAATACAATTAGTCACATGTATTCAAGGCTATCAATATCACATAGGACCCCACACGGTTACACTTATCACATAATAACTCAATTTCAACAATTACATCACATATAGGACCCAAAAAGGGCACAACATATAAATTGCCATTTTTTGTGAATAGTTTTTACCCTTAACATGCATTTTGTATCATCATTTACTACCCAGCCCAGTCTGAAAGAGTTAAGTCATAACCTACCTCGAAAGTCGAAATCGATTCAGTACACTTGAACCCACGAACTTACTTTTACCGAATAATTTTGAACTTCACTAGAAATATCAAATATGAAATCTACGAGTCAAAACAAAACCAACGACACCCATATTGACTACTTTTGGTTTGGGGTCAAAACGGACCCCCAAAATGGGTTTTCAAAAAAGAAAGGCAAAATCGGAACTTTTACTTCAAAAAAATGTTTACTATATTTTTAGGAACCTACAGATGAAAGCTCAAGTTAAATCGAGTCAAAAATGAGATTTAAATCGAAGAAAAAGCATTTTTAAGATTTACCGGATAAAATCTTTGAAATTCGAGTTAAAATCAAGAATCGAAGTTATTTTGAAGGTTAAATTGATGAAAAACTAGTAATTATAAGATAAAAACATTATTCAAGTGAAAATGGGGTTTAAAATTAAACCTTAAGATTTTGAGGTTTTGAGAAATTAATTAATAAATTACTAAGAAAAGGGTGAATTCTTACCTTAAATTCGTAATAAAACCAAGAAATAGGTGTTAATCTCGCTTCCCAAGCTCTCACAAACTTTACTTTTTAACTCTCATACTATTTTTGGGTTTAAATCTCAAGAGACAAATGAAAAAAATGAGCAAAATAAGCCAAAAAAGGGTAAAAAGCTACTATAAATAGCAGAAAAATCTGCACTAGTGCAACAGTTTTTTTCAAATCCAAACGAACTTCGACGAGATGTGTGGGATTCATTCGTAGTCCGATATATGCAAGCGAGCTATGCAACCATACTAAATTCAACGTTCCATACGCATTGGCAAAGTTGTATATTATAAAAAACATCATTTTCAATAAGTTGACCCTCGAAACCCGAAATCATAATTTTCCAAACCTGGGGTCAAAATGAGATTTAAAAGCCGTTAAATCATACCAAACATGCTATAACCCTAAATTCGATATTTTGGATCTGCTGACGAAGTCGAATTTTCCATTTGAGGTTTTTCGATCTAATGTGGGTCCCACACCCAAATTTCTAATTTTTTAACTTTTCGACCAATAGGTTGAAATGAGCTCGGGTGCACTGGACCCGAACCAAAGGTCTACCTAGCCTAAAATTGATATTCTCGAGCAGCTGACGCAGTCCGTTCGGTCATCCATCACACAGACCAAAAGATATCCATATAAGTCCAAAATAAGGCTCTCAAAGCCATCAAAAACAATAATATCACATAAATGATACCAAAATGCATCGAAAATCATGTCAATCACTCCCATACCCCAGAAATATCATAATGCAACTACAGAGAGGGGTAAAATAATCAAATCACACAAAATCACAAATATAACATATTTCATCAAATTTTTAGGTCGTTACATTATCCACCAATAAAAATCTAGTTCGTCCTCGAACTAAGGCAAGAAAATATCTGAATTCATGAAGAGCTGAGGATAAGAACTACGTATATCATAATCGACCTCACAAGTAGCTTCATCTACAGGTCGATGTCGCCGCTGGACCTTAACCATAAGGATCACTCTAGAGCGCAACCGCCTAACATCCTTAGCCAAAATGGAAATCGGCTCCTAAACAAAGGACAACCACCCATCTAACTGAACCGACTCCCAATGAATGACGTGAGACTCATCAAGAATATAGCAACGAAGCATAGAAACATAAAAAACTGGATGAACATCTAATAGATCAGGGAGTAAAGCCAACTCATAAGCCACATCACCAACGGTCTGAAGAATCTCAAATTGACCAATATACCTGGGGCTAAGCTTGCCCCTCTTCACAAATCTCACCACATCCTTCACCAGTGAAAATTGAAGGAAAACACGATCACCAACACCAAATCTTAAGGTACGAAGTCTACGATCAGCATAGCACTTTTGCCTACTCTGAGCCGCTCTAAGTCTATCCTGAATGACCTAGAATCTATCCCAAGACTCATGAAGCAAGTCTAAACCTCGAGGTCTCATCTCTGAAACATCAAACCAATCCACTGAGGAGCGACAACTCCTCAAAAGGAGCTATATCGATACTGAAATGGTAGCTATTATTATATGCAAAATCTGCTAATGCAAAATGCTGCTTCAACTGGCCACCAAAAACCGTCACACAAGCGTGGATCATATCATCTAAAACATGAGTAGTCCGCTCTGACTGGTCATCAGTCTAGGGTGAAATATTATGCTAAGATCACCACGAGTACCCAACTCATACATCTTCCAAAAGTGAGATATGAACACAGTACCTTGATCTTAAATAATGGACACAGGCACACCATGCAGATGCACAATCTCATGAATGTAAATACGGGCCAATCTTTCAGAACTGAATAAGACCTAAACCAGAATAAAATGAGCTGACTTGGTTAATTGATCCATAATGACCCAAACACTATCAGAACTATGAGAAGTATGAGGAAAACCAGTCACAAAGTCCATAGTGATTCGTTCCCACTTCCACTCAGGAATGGATAACCTCTAAAATAATCCACCAGGTCTCATATGCTCGGACTTCACTTACTGGCAATAAAGGCAACGACCTATAAAATCCACTATATTTTGCCTCATACCACCAACCAATAGTGCTATCTCAAATCACGATACATCTTAGTCACCTCTGAATGGATAGAATATCTGGAACAATAGGCATTATCAAAGATCAACCTAATCCAATCACCACTCTTGGTACACAAACTCAGCCCCCAATCCTTAAAACTCCATCTGAATCAAGTGAGGCTTCCTTAGCCTCCCCACTCAACAACTTATTATGAATAAATCTTAATCCAATATCTTCAAACCGATGAGCTTGAATCTGCTCCATTAAAGAAGATCTAGCCTTCATAAATGCCAAAACACATCCCGCTATCAAAATATCAATCATAACCATTTGGTTGGCTAAAAACTGAATCTCAAAGGTCAAAAGTCTCTCCTAAGTCAAAAGATACGCCAAACAACCTATGCAAGTCAACTTCCAGCTCAAGGCATCCGCAACCACATAAGCCTTGCCCGAATGATAGTGAATAGTTAAGTCATAATCCTTAAGAAACTCAAGCCAACAACACTACCTCATATGGAGATATCACTAGTAAAGAAGTATTGAAGGCTACGATAATCTGAGAAGATCTCACAATAGACTCCATACAAGTAGTGCCTCTACAACTTCAAGGCAAACATAACTACGCACAGCTCCAAATCATGGGTAGGATAATTCCTCCCATGAGACTTCAACTGATGAGATGCATAAGCAATTACCTTGCTTTTCCACATCAACAAAACACCTAACCTAACACCTGAAACATCACAAGAGACGGTAAAACCCACGTCGTCCCTGGGCAAAGTAAAGATAGGAGTTGAAGTTAACAAATTCTTGAGTTTCAGGAAGCTCGCCTTACAAGAATTGGACCACTGAATAAAAATCTTCTTCTGGGTCAACTTAGTCAATGGAGCTGTAATGGATGAAAAACCCTCAACAAAATGCCGATAATAACCCGCCAAGCCAACAAAACTCTGAATCTTGATAGGCGAAGTAGGTTTAGTCCAATCATGAACCACTGCAACCTTGGTTAGGTCAACCATAATACCTTCTTTAGTCACCACATGACCCAAGAAAGAAACAGACTCCAACCAAAACTTGTATATAGAGAACGTAGCATACAACTTTTTACCCCTCAATCTTTAAAGCATAATCTATAAATGCTCCTCATGCTCAACCTCACTCTTGGAATAAACCAAGATATCATCTATAAATACAATAACAAAGGAGTTAATATACAGTCGAAACACCCAACTTATCAACTCCTTAAATGTGGTAGGGACATTGGTCAACCCAAAGGACATGACCAAGAACTCATAATAATCATATTGAGTTTGAAAAGCTATTTTTGGAATATCCAAAGCTCTAATCCTCAACTAGTGACAACCAAACCTCAAATCAATCTTTGAAAACACCGCCACACCCTGAAGTTAATCAAACAAATCATTGATGTAAGAAAGAGGATACTTATTCTTAATCATCACCTTATTCAACTGCCGATAATCAATACACATCTACATAGACCCATCTTTTTTCTTCACAAATAAAATAGGCGCACATTAAGGTAAAATACTAGGTTGGATAAATCCCTTATCCAACAACTCCTACAACTGATCCTTCAATTCCTTCAACTCTGCTAAGGCTATCCAAAAAAGAGGAATAAAAATGGGCTTGGTGTCCGACTCAACATTGTTAGTGAAATCAATATCTCGATCTGAAGGCATACCAGACAAGTCCGTATGGAAGACATCCATAAACTCAGGGACTACATGGAATCCAAAAGGAAAGACATGAAACAATACTGGTGTCATGAATATGGGACAAGATAAACATCCCTTCTTAACCAATTTATGAGCCTGAATATATGGTATAATCCTCTTAGGACCCGAATAAAGTGTACCTTTCCAAACTATCCTTTCCACACCCGGTGAAGCTAAAGTCATAGTCTTAGCAAAATAATCTAAGATAACATGATAAGGAGCAAACCAATTCATACCCAAAATAATCATCAAAATCAACCATGTCTAACACAAGCAAGTCTACCAAAGTCTCATGCCCAAAAAAAGGTCACAACACAATATCGGTATACTCGATCCACCACTAAAGAATTACCTACCAAGGTAGATATATGAAGAGGAATGGCAATAGTCTTACTAACAAAATCAAAACCCGAAGCAAAATATATAGATACATAAGAAAAAGTCCATCCGGGATCAAATAATACAGATGTAGGTCTCAAATAAATGAGGAAGGTACCTGTAATCACAACATCAGAAGCCTCTACCTCAAGTCTGGCTGGTATAGAACAATACAATCCACGACTATCAACTGGTTAAGTATCCCCACAACCACCAACATAGGCTCTACCATCTCCACCTCTTGCACTTTTGGTAAAACCCCTCCCTCTCATAGCTGAAATAGGAGTAGCTCTAAACATACGACGAGAAAAGTCCTTGGCCATATGTCTAATCTCATCACACATATAGCAACCTCTATGACTAATCTCAAAAAAAGAAAGTACAGCTGAGCCTAAACGGCCACCCTGAACTACTGAACAAGAAGATCCACCAACTGAACTCTAAAAAATCACCTGTACTAGCCTACTATGGTATCCATGAGAACCTCTAAAATATCTACCTCAATAGGTCTGACTCCTAAATTTACCAAAATAACGCACCCTCTTGGCGCCTCCCTGAGATACACTAATAATACCCTCTGTCATCTTAGCGTGATCCATAATAATCTAAAGAGTAGCCCTAAGTACAACCATCTGAGACGTAGCCAACTGAAAGAAGACAACCAAACCCTTCACAAACTTTTGAATCTTCTCAAACTCGGTGGAAATGCTATTATAAAAATATCTAGACAGGGCATAAAACATGCCTTATACTTAAAAACTGTTATAGAGCCCTACTCCAAATTATCAAATTCATCCCACATACAATCTCTCAAACTAAAATTCATAAATCTCTCCAAAAAGGCATCAACAAACTGATCCCATGACAACTCAGAAGCATCAATAAGCCTACAACCAATAAATGATATCCATTAATTTCTCACAGCATCTCTCAACTGATATGTATTATAAGCCACACTATCTGCATAAAAAGAATGAAACAAAACAAAGAACACAAGATATGAAAGAATTCACATGATAAGGAATAAAATGACGGAGGTTTCCTAAATACATATTATAGCCTCCCAAAGATAGATATGAACGTCTACGTACTGATTTGTGAGACTCTATTAGACATCTCATTTTTATACCATTGAGACCAATGAAGCCTGGTTGCTCTAATACCAATTTGTCATGACCCAAAAGTGAGGGTCATGATGGCACTTTTGGCGGCGTACCTTGACAAGTAAGCCTATCACCCAAACTGATATGAAAAGAGGAAAAGAAAAAAATATCCCAAGGTAAGGCTTCTAGAATAAAGCATAACCTTATAAATAATCATAACAATGTGGAAATAATTTATCCAAAATACTAATCATGCCCAAATCCAGGTGTCAATAGTGTAAGAACTACTGATACAATTCAAGAATCAAATACATCAAAAAATAACCACAAAGGAATAATAACTATCTCTGAATACTAATAAAGATATAACTACTATAAAAAGATAGAGGTGAACTTCAGACGCATGAATGTCGAACCGTTACCTTGAAAGCTCCAACAATCACCCGAGTCAATCAAGCTGAGGCGCACTCAAGCTAGGACCTGCACTGAAAGGGCGCAGTAGGCATAAGTACAATCCACTTGAACTCAGTAAGTATCATACCCCGACCAAGCAAAGTAGTAAATAAAGCATAAAAAAAATATACTAACATCACCTATAATAAAAAAATATCCCACAATGGTAGCCCACAACAGTTGTACTAACAGTTCTAATATATCTCACATATATTACAACAACACACCAAGATATAGAACACCAGTATACATTATGTTACATATAAATAGAATAAAAGAGAAAATGTGGATACAAGATCATCAAATACAAGTAAAGGAAGGTAAGACAAATACATAGATGACAAGTCAATAAGGAAATACGACACAACATAAACACAATAAAGTAAGTGCAATGTATATGATGATGACGATGATGATGCATGAGGTAGTCGCACAACCTTCGGGATCATGGCACAATCCCCGTGTACACTTACGGAGCTAAATCTTCCTGATGTAGGACCCATGAAGGGTTCGTCAACCCATATACAATCCACATATCTTATATCTCCTTTCCAGCACATCCCTCGAAAAGCATTTTATAAGGTATTACAATATCTTTTAAAAAGGTGTTGCCGGAGTTTCTTAGATGTTGCCACGGTGGTACCAATGTTTTATGAATGAGTATGATATGAATATGTAATGCTCACAACCAATCACAATGAGTATTTCCACAACCAAACATATTATATATTTCCACAACCATATGAGCCAATATCCACTCATTATTTTCATTTCATCCATGAATTTCCGCATGTCTCATATGCCAATAAGGTGTGAATATAATCACAATACACCAATGGTACCACATTAATCATTTTAACAACACAACAAAATTATTCACATGTATATAAGGCTATCAATATCACATAGGACCCCACACGATTACGCATATCATATAATAACTCAATTTTGACAATTACATCACAATAGGCCCCAACACAAGCACAACACATAAATAGATTATTTTCATGAATATTTTCTATCCTTAACATGCATTTTGTATCATTATTTACTACCCACCCCAGTCTGAAAGAGTTAAGTTATAACCTACCTCAAAAGCCAAAATCGATCTGCTATACTTAAACCCGCGACCTTACTTTTCACGAACAATTCCAAACTTCACTAGAAACATAAAATATAAAATTTATGCATCAAAAAAAAATCAATGACACCCATGTTGACTACTTTTGGTTTGGGGTCAAAATGTACCCCCAAAATGGGTTTTCAAAAAAGAAGGGCAAAATCGAAACTTTTACTTCAAAAACATGTTCCCCATATTTTTAGGAATCTACAGCTAAAAACTCAAGTTTAACCGAGTAAAAAATAAGGTTTAAATTGAAGAAAAAATATTTTTGATCTTTACCGGGTAAAATCTTTAAAATTTGGGTTAAAATCAAGAATCGAAGTTGTTTTGAAGGTTAAATTGATGAAAAACTAGTAAATTGCCATAGGTTTTGACATGTAAAAATTAATGTTTTCCATAGGTTGTGCGACAAAAATCTTAAGGCTTTCCATGGGTTATGTGTAGCAAACCCTCCAGCCAAACGGCGTAGGCACTTCGTTTTTGAGTTATTTTGAGGGCAACTAAACATAAATACATGAGGTTAATAGTTCCTAAACATGTTTTAACACTATCAACATCATTAGTTCATCATCTAAAATACAAGAGAAGAAAAATAACTAGGGTTTGTACAATCAAGCTTGAAGATTCAATTTTTTCATAATTTCTTTGTCATTAAGGTATGTGAGGTAATGAACAAAGGATACTTCTTTTATACTTGTGCCCAAAACTTGTTTTTAAAGTAGAGTTTACATGAAATTACATGATTAACAGTTTAGGGTTCATACCTAAATATCATCAATTGATCCTTATAAGTTACAAGTGATTTAATGTAGAATTGCATTACTATTTTCACATACTTATGCGTGTGCCTTGATTTTGTATATTGAGCATTGAATTTCATTATCTTTACTAGAATTGTTAAAGCATTTCAAGATTTTCATTATTTAACATGAATTGTGATGACTTGACATGAGTTTTCAAGAAAGGGTTTTCAAGCCCTAAGTTTTAGTCTTGATATTTCAAGAAAGATAATGTTTAAGCATTCCTTGAAAAGCATGTATTCAGATTTTAAGCAAGATTTGATCTTTTGATCCTCAGCTAAGATATAGAATCCACACAATTAGTTTTGATTACATTTTAAAATAGACAGACACATAACTGGTTTTTATTGTAAACTCTTATGCTAGTTTTTAAGGTGGGCTTCCTACAGAATGAGCATAACAGTAAGGGAGTAGTATTTACCACCGAGTTGGGTATAATTCCAAGTCCCATGCCCCAGAACTACAAGCTAACATAGGTACAGATTTAGATTATTCCCATTTATATGGATGCCGATATAGATTGTGATCACCCAGCTCAGGTTATATTGCTTAGCAAGAGTATGACACTTCTCCCCAACGTGAGGTTTTTCCCTTAGGGGAACTAGACATTAGACACTATGACATCTCACATAGTGTATGTTGGATAAAAGAACCTCCCTAATTCCTAAATCCTAAAATAGAATAACAGAACAACTTCTTAAAAACTAAGTGTAAAGGCTCACAAATTTACTCAGATATTTATCTTACATAAGACATCAGTTATCAGGTTTCAGCTTTTAGTTTATAGATATAAAGGTGACTCTTTTTTTTAAACTTAGCCTTCATGATTGAAAATAGACTCAGCTTCAGTCCTACTTATTTCATAAATAAAAAAAGTAAAAGTACAACTTTTAGAACTAAGTATTATGGCTTACAAGATTTATACAGTATTCTTTATTATTCATGATTTATGATTTCCAGTTTTCAGTTGTTCCAGCCATTGTGAGTCATTTACACTTAGCATGCATTCTTTTACAAGTTTATATGAATGCTGAGATATTGTTTTACTTATGCATTTACCCCCATATGCTCATTATATTCCAAAAGTACTGATCCACATATACGTCTATGTGCTACATTATCTCATAATGTAGGTACAAGTTGTAGCGCGCACATCATAATCAGATAGCTTACAACTTCTAGTCAGCAGGTGATGAGTCCTCTTGATTCAAGGGCTCGAGTCGATCATAGTTTGAGTAGCAGCTTATTTTTCTTATTAATTTGTATTGATTTAGGATAGCTGGGGTCATGTCCCAGCTACCTATAGTCAATACTAGTAGAGGCTTCATAGAAAATCAGTAGAGTTTGTGTATTTGATTCTAGTTTTGTTTTATATAATCAGAGTTGTAATCACTTCAATATAGTTTTGTGTTGATCATATTCAGAAAAGATTTATCTTCCACACTATTCTTTTAGACTTATGTATTTTATTCAGTTGCTCATGAGTTATGCCAGTACAAGGGTTAGCTTAGGATCACTTGTGGTCCTAAGCACCGTGTGACGACTAGGGGGTAGTCTCAGGTCGTTACGCCTATACTATACTAACTATAGGTAGTTGGTACATGACCCCCAACTATCCTTAATCAATACATAAGAATAATGAAAAATAAAATACAAGAACTGCAACTGACTTGAGTCCTCGAAATAAGAACTCGTCACTTGCTGGTTGAATGCTGAGAAATGTCTGAACTTACAAGCTTGAACTTCTTATACTCAATAACTTATGCTTAAATATTTAAATTCATGTATCAAGTCTTGGAAACATCATATCAAAATACCACGCTTAAGTCTTAAATTAGAATCTTTCGTCAATTCATCAAACTTCAAGTCAAGATAATGAAATCATATCAAAATAGAAATAATGTAAGTCAAAGCATTAATAAGAGGTATTTCTTGTGCAAATCAATCTTTAAGTCACATGATGATATCATAAATTCAAGAATATGGGAATATGGGTATGAACCCTAATTGTAATCATATGAATTCAACTTTAAAAACAAGTTTTTGGGTACGAAGATAAAAGATTATCCTTACTGAAACCCCACATACCTGATTACTTTTGATTTCTTAGAAGTTGTAAGGATTTGAACTTGGAGATGAAGAACCCTAATTTCTTGCTTTGGGAGAAGAGAGAAATTGCATATTTTGGGGGTATTTTTGGTGTTGTGTTGATAATGAGGGATTTCGGATTGATATGGATTTTTATTCATCCTTAAAATAGCTTAAATGACATAGTTTTGGGGTTAAGAGAGTGGGAAAAGACCCAAAAAGCCCTTAGAAATCGTCTGAAAAATGTTTGGAAGCCTTCCCAATGACTTAAGTCACAACTCGTAAGGTCTGGCTATGATTCATGGCTTGATTCGTAATCAAAGATGAATTTTTAGCCTTTAATGCCTAGGTTACGACTCCCTCCTAACAACCCATAATGAGACATTACGAGTCGTAGTCTGGGTAGCTTTCATAAGAATTTAATCGATAAGGAATGTCTCGACTTGTCTATAAGCTAGGAGTTATTTGGGGTCTTAATATATGTGTAAATCACTTGTAAAACTACCAAAACATGAGGCTTAATTTTTTGATCCTTGACTAATCAGGCTTTAAATCTTCATAACAACTCGTAATGTCTGGATATGAGTCGTATGCTAGACTCATAACCACTAGGTTGTATTTTTGGATTACATACTGTTGTGACTACGAAACCATCCATACAAAATATAGAAACTAGTTATATGTCGTAGTACGGAGTCATAGTTATTTGGCTATAGCTGAGGGATCCACTGGAGTGACTACAACTCACTCTTGATGAGTCTTCACGAGTGGTTATGACTTGTTACCTTGAGTCGTAGTCATAACAGTGAATTAGGCCATTATTGAAATCTTTCAAAACTTCTCACCACGGCATCAGATTAAGACGAGGCATGAAGCATTGGAAAGTTAACTTCATGGCCTATGTTTTAAGAGGTCTAGAGCTTGACAAATTTGAGGTATTAAATTTGGTGCTATTGAGGATTTGGGAAAAGAGAGACTATGTAATTGGTGTGCTTTGGGGTTATGGATGATCAATTTGCGATACAATTCATTATAGGATAGTTTAGGACATAAATTACTTGTTTACCCTTAAAATACTAAAAAGAAATGCATATTTTAACATTTCTAAACAAGGCCGATACCACACTGCTTATCGAGGAGCATAAGGTTTGTTCCATACTGCTTATCGCGGAGCATAAGGTCCGTGTGATGCCGAAATGATGGACCCTTACTAGTTCCTCACAAAATGCTCATTACTTTTTACTGGAGTATCGAATTAAGTAAAAAATTGATGCATTGGAAAAAGGGCTCAATTATCTATAATTTGGTGGGTCGTAAGCTCAAAAATTCCATATGTTCCAGAAGTTATACACATTCAAAGTTGACCCTTGTAGGATCGAATACCAAAATTTGGTTAAATCAATAGATTTTGACTCAACTTTGCTCTAAGTGTTTCCTATGAACGTTTTTCACCTCATAACACTTTTCACACTAGGTAAATGATCATGAATAAAATTTATATACAAATCATTGGATTAGAGTTTATACACGTAGGAATAACGGTTCAAATTTTAGCCCCTAAATGTAGGGTGTTACTTTATATCCCCTTTGGCCTTTGGAACCATTCATCCTCAGATGAAGGATGGGAGCTTTTAAAAGCTTTGGAATTATGGAATAAAGTATGTAACTTCACATTAGGAACTCTCCCTCAACAAAACACGTATAGGAATCAAAATAAAGGAGCTTTATGGCATCACCAAGTACATTATGTAAGCCCGAATCATGAGATAACGAGACTAAGGTCGTAGAAGGGATAAAATATCTCAAGCCCCTCACCTCAATTGAGAAAATAAAAAACTATTTGAAAGTCAAACACTAGCATGGTACACTGCTTATCATGAAGACTATCCTCCTACCACGTTATTTATCGCGGAGACTATCCTCCATGACACGATGATATTACAGAGGCTTACTTACTCAGAATTCGAAAATAGCCTCGAACCTCATTCAAAAATTCTGAAACTCTTCTGAGATACCCTATTAACATACCAAACACATTTTAATTCAAAAATTATTGTTTCAAACCGAAGAAAGCCAAAAATAAAAATTTTCAAATTTTGAGGGTGTCAAAATGCTAATGATACTTGTATCTAGTATGGAATAATCATTTTGGGGTCTTTAAACACGTGATGAGTAGTTAGAAACTTATCTAGGGGCTTGTGGGATATTATAATACCTGAGCTGGAATACTAGGAAAACTGAGATCATACACTGAACACTTATGAACTGAATCATGACTATATATAAATCATAGACATGATGCATGGATTGAACTGAATTTGTAATTTTCATGGAGGTGAATAAATTACCTCACTCAAAACCCATATTTATGAAACTTTAAATAGTAAAACTAGATGGAAAGATGGAAATCTATAGGAGCTTATCTGTCTGATTGCTAAATTAAACTGCTGGCTATACGAACTAACTCATACTGAAAATTTATAATGAACTGGAGCATTTCTTCAACACTTTTTGTAAGAAGTTTTAATAAAATTAGGGATAAAAGAATTTTGGGCATGATCTGAATAAGATATCTGAATAAGAAATTGCAACATGGCTGCAACTCTATAGCACGGAGTATAGGCCTATAAAACCATAAGCTGCGATAGAATTACTATGCCTTAGGCAATGCAACTGCTAACTTTCAAGCTTAGCCCCACTTCTCAAATACTCCCTTAAATATGTTTTTCCTCTTAAATATTATCCTTTATTTGATGCCACTTATAATCTTCACATGGGTATTGATAACTCCATCTACTAAAGTTAGAACATGAGAACCTGAAGCATGAAAGAATACTATGCATATCTTTGACACTTAACTGAGGCCTGAGGAATATAGTATCAACGGCATAGATTCATTAAAGAGATCTAAACTTAGGACATACATGACATAATGCAAATTTTCACTGGTCATTAAGGGTGCACCATGAGTTATGGGAACTGAGCATACTGTAAAGTAAGAGTACATAAGTCATGAGTTGCATGACCTGAATTTGGAGTTTATAAATTCATGGCATATGATTTGTACTTTTGAGTTAACTGGACTTTTTATACTAGGACCTGGGAGCGTACATGATTTTATATAAAGTGAATGAATATGAGCTATGATCATAGATCTTACATGCAAGGCTTAAGTAGGTTCCTTAATGATTGAAGTACAAAATTTTGTACCAAGATAAGAATTGGTTCAAGAATCTTCCTCCCCTAGTAATGTTTAACAACACACTGGCATCACTACTAGAATCTGAGAGCCTGACTTGCTTCCTTGTTCTATCATCTCCTCAGATTTATACCATTATTCTAAGTCTGTGGACCCTTTTAATAACACTAAACTAAATAGAAACCACTCTATTCTAGAGTCCGAGATATAACAATACACATAAATAATAACTCACCCAGAAAGACTATACCTAAAAATGTAACAGCCACTATAAGTACTTCCTTCTGAGATAGAAATTTTAAATTTTTATAGCCCCAATAGTCATCATATAGTAACTTAAACACTTACTAACTTAAAATATTTGAGAGTATCACCATACCCTAAGTTCACACCATTTATAATTTCAAAATTATCTTTCTATTAGCTCAATCATCCAAACTTCAAACTTAGATTCTAACACCAAACATGGATATCCAAAGAACTTCTCATACACTAATACCCACTTATTACTACTGGATAGGAATCATGTAATACTAATCAACACAAAATTGTATGAACATACTTAACCTTAACAAACTCCTCTATCATTATGGTCACTGCCGAATCTCTATCCCGACTATAGTATTAGCATACCCTAAGTCTCCCTTAACTAAGAAATCTCTCTCACAGTGATATTAAGAAAATTACATAACACCTTTCTAGCCACATGGATACATAATCTCCTAAATTCAGATAAACACTATCCCCCCTTTACTGGTGCAGAATTTCTAGATTCATGCTTCTAACTCTAGGTCATGATGTCATAGGATTTTGAGGAAACATTTGACTTTGGATCTCAAGATCCACCAAATGAAAGATAATTGAGTCCTTCTTCCAATGCCACATACTTTTCCTTAATCAGATACCTAAGCAAAAATTATGAGAATTTTCGCAAGTGCATTAGTGAGGGTCTGCGATAAGGGTGTGGCACACCCTTAATGATCTACAAAAAAATCATGGCATTCCTTGTGTGCTCCGCATTAAGGATATGGCATGCCCATGTTCCTAGAGATGCTAAAACTCACGTTTCTCTTTAGTTTTGTAGGGCGAGCTAGTCATTTATATCCAAAATCATCCTGTAACTAATACTAATGCGTTTTCCCTCATCTCATAACTCAAATACACATTTTCTCTTCTTCCAAACCCTCAAGAACACCAAATAAAGGTTCTTTCCCAAAGTTCAACTTCCAAGGCTTCAAATTCAAGTTCTTCTCAAATCTCTTTCATCACGTTTGTTTTTAATTGTCTTTTACTTTGTAAAATTACTTAAAATTCTCATGCTTTAATGGTTGTTTAAACTAGGGTTCAGTATTTTGGATTTTTATATACTAGTATTGGTTTTTATTTGTTTCAATAGTTTCTCCATGGTTTAAATAATGGGTTGTAAACTGAAATATTATCTATGATAATGATGGAATTTGGTAATATGGTTTCATAATATTCATGATTTTTGAATGAAAAAGACATGAACCTCAACCCATTTCATGAATTAGTTTTTGAAAGAGATTTTCATAGTGTTTAACCCATTTTTTAAAAAATTATGTGCTTAAATAGAAATGGTGTGGCACTAATGAAAAATAATTTATATTGGATTTTTTTATATGAATTTGGAGTTTAAATGGTTAAATAAAAATGGTATGGAATTATATGGATGGATTGCAAATATATTAATATGATGATACCAAATCAGTAATCCTTAATAAATGACTCCATGATTACTGTTATGTGAAAAAATTATTTTAATCGGGGGTTAAAGGAAATTGTGTAGCTTCACCGAGAAGGTGTAGTACTGGAAGACCAACACTGGAACCATGTTTGACAATGTTGGGGATCTATTACCTCTGTGTTTAATCTACATAGTATATTTTTAGAAGGTTATCGCCTCGATATCTGTAGCTAAATTTCCTCAGTTCATACAGATAACACGAATTGGGGCCCTTTCAGCATAAGGAGCCAAACCCATATAGCTCATGGGTGATGAAGATCAATATAGCTCATCTTATGATGTAGGCTCGAAGGCCTTTTCTTGTGACCCTATGCACCGTAGGTTATTCATTATCCTATTAGGCAGTTGGTGAGAAGTGGTGAGTCCTCCATCATTTATAAGGCATTTGTACATTTCGCATATGTTTCTATAATAAAATTTCTTGGTTTTATGGTATTTTTAGATATATAGCAGTTATTCTTGAAGTTAGAGGCTTTATAAATGGTTTGGGTTATTCTTTTAAATTTTGTTCTTAAGACATGGACACAACTTATTTGGTTTATTATTTTTTGGACTTATTTTTTATTTGCAAACTTCTTTTTATGGTTTACCAAAATCCTTATATAATGGATTGAAATTCACATATTTTCTATTTTACTATCATTATGATGGAAGGTTAAGGGGTTATCTCAGGCCTTGGTTGTCTTGGGGTGCCTACCATGGCCAAGACCTCGATTCGGGTTGTGACAAGCTTGGTATCAAAGCACGGTTTAGGGTCCCATGATATCTACAAAAACATGTTTAGTAGAGTATTTTTTTATAAGTGTGTTGTGAACCACACTTATAATCAAGAGGCTACCGGATATTTAGAAAATATTTCTCATTCTTTCATACTCCAGATCATGCAATATTATTGTCCATATGAAAGTTATCAAAATTCCTTCCTTGATCTAATTTTATTGGCTAGGTCTCATTACTGAGGAGATACAAGTGCAAAGGCTTAGATTCCTAATGATGTGGTCCTTTCTAATTGAGTCATCAAAAGGTTATGAAATGGCACAAGCACTTGAAAGGAGTCCATTCGTACATCAAAGTATATTGATTCAAGTACATATCTTTATCTTTATGAATCGTTCTTTTCTTTCAGAGGTAACATATGTATTCATTCCTTTTCTAAAACTTTAATACAAATGTATCACTTAAAGGAAATGATAATAATCTAAATATTGGGATAGTATTTCAACCTGAGAGGTAGTATAAATCGGGTTGTAATGACGTATGAATAGAAAAATGATCCCAAGGTTTATGATATAAAATCCTAAGTTTAGAAGTCAAAGTGAGCTTAACATTTTAGTGAAAAAAGGGTAGTTGCATTTGTGTAACCTTGAAGTGAGTACTGGGATTGTTATGTCCTTATGGTATTGGTTAAGGTGTACCAAAATTATCAAAATTAAGGTAGCCGCTAAAAAGGGAGTGGTTAGTTAAAATAATTATCTCTTTAGTTGAGATAAGAAATGAGCTCATAAGGACTAGATATTGTAGTAGTTAAATTAATCATAGGTTGTGAATGGAAGGATAAATTTACTAATTTATAAATTTAGCATTCACTTGGGATAATCTTAGAAACGGGGACTCAATGATGTTTATAGAATTTTGAAGGTAGTTGAGTTGTATGCATGGGTAAGTGGATGTGATGTGACAGAGGTGAATATTTTATAGACCATAATAGGTTATTATATAATATTAAGATCGACTATCCTCACTACATAGTTTTACTACAAAAAGGGTCCTTTGATTTTTATATAGTAGTTGTAAGCAAGTTTAGTAGGAGAGAAGTTAGGTAGGAAATTTTAAGGTGTAGTAGTAATGTTGTGGAGAAGATGTGCTTGTAGGACATAATTAAGTCAAACAACAAATTTAGGTTGATTTCTATATCTGATGTACTAGTATACTATATGGGATATTTCATTGCTGGTACATGATTGATGCTAGACACTAAGTTTGAACTTTAGATATTGATTATGGTGATAAGAATGTTTGTTTGATGATAATGATACGAGATTTGTGGGAGTAAATTAGTAGGCTTGATTTGATGTGTGAAAGTGCTTAGGTTGATAACTTACGAAAAAATTGAGTGGATAATTGTCATATACATACACACACACACACATAATTACACACTCACACACACATATATATGAGGACTAAAGTTGGAACAATGAATTTTGGCTAAATCATTAGATGGATAAGATCCTTTAAGTTATAAGAATTAAGGTGTACACGATCATGAGTTATAAGTTTCATGTGTACCTAGTTCGTGTTCTTGAATTTCCTAGTATGGAGAAGTCTTGGGAGTTGTTATATGGTGTTCTTTAGAGATGGATTAAGGGAAATATAGATAGAAGATATGAACCTTTGGTATAGTTTTAAAGATTTCATTAAATTGTGAGGTTATGTGATTAGATGTTTAATGTTAGGAAAATAACGAGTGGAGAATGGATGGTCAGATATCAAAGAATGTAGATATGCGTGCCCATGATAGATTAAATTATAGGGTAATAGCTATAAAAGCGAGCAAAAGTTAAGATTAATTTCCCTGAAGGGGATGTCCTTGAAATAATTTAGTGTCTTAATGTTAAATATTGTCAGAGGGAATTTAGCATTTGATGTTGGGTGTATTTATGCATTCTAGTGTCCCTATTCTAGACTTTTTAGTCTTGTTTTGAGGATAATTCTATGCTCTAATGGTGGATAATGATATAAATGTGTATCAAAGTGTTAAAGCATGTGATTATGATGTTAAAAGAGTATTTTAAACAAGTTTTGATTCAATTTGAGCATTTAGAGTTCAACCGAGAAAACTAGTGTAACTAGCTTGAGCTAGATGTTTTTCTAGTCTATTGTGTTGGGTTCTAATGTGTTTTAATTATTTACTAAGGTTTTTACTATGTATTTATATGTGAGACAACTTATTCATAATGCTCAAGGGTCAATTGGATCAATCCAAGGGTCAAAACAATGAGTTAAAGATCAAAGTGAAATTTGCCTATGCTTAGCTCTTGTTTCTATTTCGTCGTGTTGGATGTTGTGTTATTTTGAGCTCTACATTATTTTGTTTAATTCTATAGGATGTTTGGGTAATGGATTATGGTGATATATTAAGGATATACAAGCTTTAAATCAAGTGGGAACAACTCAAAAAGGCTCGGAATGGCTCAACGAAGGCACAATACAAAAATTGACGATCTTTTGGACCCCTGTAATGTCTTGGGAGTGTGTAGCTTGTAAGAGTGGCCAATAGACGTTTTAAAAACATCATTGGATTTAGAAGAGGCCCAAATTATCAGCCAATAGGCGCGTGTAGCTCCTAACATCAATTAGCATGCTATGCATGCTCATTTCAGTGCTCCCTTAACTTAGAAAAAGTTCTGAACAACAATTCCTGCAGCACCGTGCGATAAGTGTGCGATGCATGCTCCACTCCACACCTGCCGAAAATTCTGAATCCTTGTTCTACACGACGTGGGCTTACCCTAAATTTATAAATACACTTTGTAAACATTTTTAATCACTTTTGGACGTCTTAGAAGATTGAGGAGGCTACCACAACTTCTTTTTAGGGTTTATATCTCTTTAATTTAGTTTCTTTCATGGTTTGTATCATCAATCCAAGGGATTGGATGATGAATATTTTCATTAAAGGCTAAAACTCCCTTTCCGGGGTTAAGGTCAAAATCATGATTATTTCGTTTTGAATTAAGTTTGTTGATTTGCTTATCATCATTGGTTGTTTGTTTATTCTTGTTTTAAATATTTCAAGGATTAGATACCCTTAGAATACATCAATTGTCAACCTTGTGATCTTGGGAGAGGGAATAGGGAGATAGAATGTGGGAATAGACAAAGTATGGTTCTTATTTCTTTATAAAATAAGGAATTTGAATTAGCATCTAGGACAGGAATATACTTAGAAGCCTTACTTGATTCACACGTAGGATGATAGCTTTAAAACATTTAAGTGAATCATTACATCCCCGCTCAATGATGTAGCTGTAAGGTTGAACTTAGGTAAAGGATTAGAGGTTGGAAAACCGTAATCATGAAATTAACCCTACGAATCAACAACCAAGATAATCAATTTAACGAATGAAGTTCAATGATGTAGTATGATTGTTAGTAAGCCTTAACCTTAGGCTTCTATCCATTGATTGTCCTAAGTCATTACTTTTTTGCATTAGTTTAGTTTAGTTTTAATTTACAACTTTAAAACTCTATTTTCTCCTCTCCTCAATTAGTTAAACTATAATTGGCTAGGCAGCGAATGCAAGTCCCTTAGAGATCCATACTTGAACTTCCTTGAAGTCACTTTACTACTTAATAGACCACGTACATTGGCGTGTGCGCTTGGGCGCTGTCAAGTTTTTGGCGCCATTGCCGGGGACTTGTAATTAGACAACTATCTTATTTTTAGTTTACGTATATTGATTTGTAAATAGTTTTTGTTTAGTTTATTTTCATTTTCTTTTATTTCTCTTTTTATCACACTTCTTGACATGACAGCCAGGGATAGATGGTGTTCAAGTAATGACGATTCTATATGGTGTATGGTTTGTGGTTAAAGTGGTCATTCTAAAGATATGTGTGTTGTCAACCCCAATTCAGTAATGCTTGTGGGCTATGATCAAAGGAAAAATTATATAAACTACTGCAATCGAACGAGGCTGAATCTGTCATAAATTCAATTATGGACCAACCAGCAGCAGTTTCAGCAGCAACAACCAAATGCATGCCACAACTCAAATGGGCAATTTGGAAGAGTTGATGATTTGTTAGCATACATGAAAAACTAAAGACAGTTTATAGAACAATTGACTCCCCAACTAGTTGTAGAGAAAGTTACTGATAATTCAAGGAAGTCTGAGTACTCAAAAACTAAGTGAAGAAAAATATGAGAAGGATATTAGCCAATTTATGGTACAACTGTCACCATGTCTACAGTGGCTAAGCGAAGAAAAATATGAGGAGGATATTAGCCAATATGTGGAGCAAACACAAGAATCTCAACCACTCGATTATCATCTTTATCTTGAGACTGAAAGTGAGAAGGTGAATATAAGTAAAGGTGTAGTAGATTGTGTAAATTTTGAAGTAGGATTGGTTGGGCCTCACTCAAAGCACTTTTCTACATTATGTTTAGATGATGTCTTATCTGTGGAATCATTTAAACTAGTAAAAGAGTGTGAAGATGGGGAACAAGAATCCTATATTCTTAATTTTGCACCGGTTAAGCAACATAAAAACATACCTCACTGGAAGGTCGAGTGGTTTACCATGCATATTCTATTACTCGGTTCGTTAATATTTGTATCACCACCCTATGAACGAGAATACCTGAGGCTTAGAGATAGAGTACGATAGTTCCATTATATAAAAACAAGGGTGACATTCAGAGTTGCAACAACTATAAGGGTATTAAGTTGTTGAGTCATACTATAAAGATTTGGAAGAGGGTGGTTGAGCAGAGATTGGGAAGGGTCGTGTCCATTTCGGATAATCATTTTGGTTTTATGCCTAGTTGCTCGACAAAAGAAGCAATCCACCTGATGAGAAGATTGGTGGAGCAGTATAAGGAAAGAAAGAGGGACTTGCACATGGAGTTCATCGACCTGGAGAAGGTGTATAACAAAGTCCCTAGGGAGGTTTTTTAGAGATGCTTGGAGGTAAGTGGAGTTTCGCTGGTGTATGTCAGAGCTATTAAGGACATGTACGATGGATGGAAGACTCGGGTAAGAATAGACGCAGGAGACTTAGGGCATTTTTTGGTTGAGACAGGTTTGTATCAGGGATCGACTCTTAGCCCATTCCTTTTTGCGTTGGTGATGGACGTGTTGATGCGGAGTATTTAAGGGGAGGTGCCTTGGTGTATGTTATTGCGGGATGATGTAGTATTGATCAATAAGACACGGGGAGGTGTGAATAAGAAATTGGAGGCAAACTCTTAAATCTAAGGGGTTCAGGTTAAGTAGGTCCAAGACAGAGTATTTAGAGTACAATTTTAGTGAATCGAGTCAGAAGGACGAAGTGGTGGTGAGGTTGGATTCCCAGGATATTTACAAGAGGGGTAGTTTTAAGTATCTGGGGTCTATGATTCAGGGGAATAGCGAGATTGATGAGGATGTATCTAAACGTATTGGAGTAGTTTGGATAAAGTGGAAGCTTACCTCAAGAGTGTTGTGTGATAAGAAGGTGTCCCTTAAGCTTAAAGGCAATTTCTACAAAGTGGCAGTCAGTTCGACCATGCTATACGGAGTTGAATATTGGCCAGTCAAGAACTTCCACATTCCAAGATTGAAGGTGGCGGAAACGAGAATGTTGTATTGGATGTATGGACTTACTAGAGGGGATATATTTCAGAATGAGACTATTCGGGAGAAGTTGGGAGTGGTTTCAGAGAAGGAAAAGATGCAAGAAGGAAGGTTGAGATGGTTTAGGCATGTGATGAGAAGGGTCACGGATGCTCAAGTTCGGAGGTGCGAGAGGCTAGCTTAGGATGGCTTCAGAAGGAGTAGATGTAGTTTGAAGAAATACTGGAAGAAGGTGATTAGACATAACATAGAGCACCTACATCATACTGAGGAAATGACCCTAGATAGAAAGGTGTGGAGGTCGTGGATTAGGGTAGAAGGCTAGTGTGAGTGTGTGGGTTGCAGCAAGGTGGTAGGAGATCACTTGGGTAGTCGGATTAGTAATCCTAGGTCTATGTCCTTGAGTAGGAGCCTCTAGTCTGGAGAGTTTGGGTGTGGTGGGTGTCTTTGGTATGAGAGTGTATTGTTACTACTAGGTGGGTGTCCTCTTCCTTATGTCTTATTTTGAATTGCTAGTATTTTGCTTATTTTTGTATTTCTTTGTTATTTATTTTGTATTCTATGTTAATTATGTCTTGTTTCGTCTATGCCATCCATCTTGTTTCATGTTTCATTATGGCCTTGGTGTACTATTCTTTATCTTGAGCTGGGGGTGTATCAAAAATAGTCTCTCTACTTCTGCAAAGGTAGTGGTATGGACTGTACACATCTTACCCTTCCTAGACCACACTTTGTGGGAATACGCTGGGACTATTGTTGTTATTATTATTGTTGAGTCACAGGTTAATGGGAAGTCTGAGTATCATAATCTTGAGCTTAAAGAATGGCAAAGATTGAGTGTGGGGTCCCATGGATCCCCTTTTTGTGTGAAGATGCATCTAGCTAGGCCTAGAGGCCTCAGGGAGTATTTCTATCTTTTTACTTTTAAATTCACTTTAGGGACAAAGTAGATTTTTAAGTTGGTGCTATTTTTTATTACATAATGCAAGTGGGTTTATTGAAAAAAAACATGTTGATTGGTGTGAATTACTATTTTTTGAGACTCTTAGAGTCATAAACATGACCTTCAATATCAATCTATAGGTTGATTAATGATTAGGAATGTCAGCAGGTGTTCCCGAACTAGTTTCGGATTATTCGGACCTCGTTTGAACCACGTTTGGAAATCCAAAATAGTGTATCCATACGATCTCGGCATGGCACGGCAGCCATCCCGTTGATCAATATTCTCTTTGCCTTCCAATGGCAATTTCTAGTGAACCAACGCAAACTCGATGTGATGCGTTGGTCATCGTGTCGATGCCAACGTTGTAGTGCATTGGCCTGCGCATCGATGGTTCAACTTTCAGCCTTTTAAACCCGCATCCAAATGGGTAAATAGATATTTTCCCACCTTATATCAGCCCCCCAAAACATATAATTATGACATCCAAGAAGCAAAATATACTCAGTCTCTCTAGAATTTATCAAGAAAAAATACTAGTTCATCACATTCAAGATCCAAGACTCAAGGTTTCCACCATTATTCTTCAAGAATTCGCCAACTAAGGTATGTGAAGTGTTCATCCAAAGGTTCCTTCAACCCTTGGAGTCCAAGAAACTCTTTTAAACTTCAAGTAGTTGGAATTTATGACTTCCGTGATTGGAATTAAAGTGTATTCCTGATTATTATTTGAATTAGATTTCTATTTCATGATTTAATATATGGTTTATGTCGAATTAGTTATTGTGTGTGGAGATTTGTATGAATCCATGTTAAACCCCTTGAAATTATCAAATTAGAAGTGAATCATGATGCCCTCTTATTATGTGCATATATTATGCTCACCAAGTGCTTGATGAATTGTTCATGTGAACTAATAAGGGAAAGAAATCATGTCATGTTAGCTTATGTGCAAGTTATACCATGCAAGTGTTTGATGAAATGTCTCTATAGATACATTATGAACAAGTTTGCACTTTAGGCTATGCTAGATCATGCTATGCTTTACTTTTCATGCTATCGAGTCCTGAGGGTATTTAATACCCGACAATTAAGCTATTTACTTAGAGCCAGTTTCAGTTATAGAATAATCTCAGTCATGTCATGATCAGTAGTATTCTCAGTCAGTTACAGGACTCAGGAAAACTCAGTAGACTCTGTATCAGTCCAGTCCAGTTCAGTATTCAGTTCAGACCTCAATAAATTCAGTCAGTTAACAGAATTCAATAGTATTCCATTAGTCAACAGAACTCAGTGAACTTAGTTCAGTCCAGTTATATAGTATAATCAGTAATAGTCCAATCAAGCCTAGTATGAACTAGGAAATCAGTTCAGTATCTATTCAGATTGGAGTGGGATTCAGCATCAAGTTAACCCAGGGATAGGGGTATTCCTTCCAGCAGAGGGTTTGATCCTTAGTAGTAATCCCTGTGTTATAGAACTACGTATCCAGTGTAGGTTGAGATATTTTCCTTCCAGAGATAATGAGGGTTGATATATCTCTCATTTGATTTTTCCTGCCAGCGAGGGTTGATGAAAAAGCTTCCTACCAGTGAGGGTTAACTCACAGCTTGTCTTTACCCGTGGCATAGTATTGACACCCTTCCAACTGGGTTTACAGGTTGGACCCCAATCTATTTAGAAAGGGGCATGTCGATTAGATGATTACCTCCCAGAGTCTCAATTTCAGATTCAATCTCAGTTAGAACTCAGTTTAGTTCTACAGATTCAGGACGGTCAGACACAGTCAATCAGCTCAGGATGAAACTCAGTATAGTTCTATAGAATTAGGATTGTTAGATAAAGTCATTTAGTTATCAGTAATTCAGTATCAGTATACTCAGATATCAGCTAATCAGTATTCAGACTCAGTATTTAGTGTTATCACGAACTCAGTTACAATTACGTATTCATGCATATACTCTCCTCCAGTTATACTCATATCATTTAGTCAGTATTGTTCATGCATATGAACCCATAAATTTTAGCCTACCTCAATTAGTATACTAGTACATTCAAAGTACTACGCCTATTTTTCTCTTGTGCTATGATGTTTTATATCATAGGTTCAGACACACAGACTCCCGAGCACTCTTAGAAATTAAGATCTTCAGCAGTCAGAGTTAGTGGTGAGTCCTCATAGTTTGAGGACATGATTAATATTTTAGCATTTCAGTTTATTTCAGTAGTCGTAGTTAGTTAGGGAGATAGTTTAGAGGCTTTTCAGACTAGAGTATTTTCAGATAGATATTTCAGTTTTGGTATTGTTATACCTTATTCAGTTTTAATTCAGTATTGAACCTTATGGCAAGTTTCTGCCTAATTTTCGCATATTATAGTATTATCATTCAATTATTGCAGCAGGTATCAGTCATGGGTTAGCTTGTCGTCCTTCAAGATTATGAGCATCGTGTAGCATCTGGGGTACAGACTCGGGGCATTACAAACTTGGTATCAGAGACTAAGGTTCAACAGAGTCCTAGAAAGTCTGAAAACCACATCTAGTAGAGTCTTGTGCATGGGTGTGTAGCGTTCCATACTTATGGATAAGAGGCTACGAGATATTTTAGGAAAAGTTTCTGTAATGCCTCAAATCTGGTACTCAAAATGCTACACAGTGCTCATGACCCCAATCGACCACAAGCTAACCCATGACAGATATTTATAACTGAGCACTAAATAATACATTATAAATATGCGGAATATAAGCTATAAGGCCATAAGGTTCAAAACTGAACTAATACTAAATGTAATACAATATCTGTAATAGGGTATGACAATACCCAAACCAAGATAAACTATCTAAAATATGTTGTTATCTGAAAGCCTCTAAATTGTCTGACAAACTGTAGAGTTAATGGGACATGTCCTCAACTAACTCCGAACTACTAAAATAATAAAGCAATAAAATAATCATGCTATCCTCGAATGATGAGGAATCACTGCTAGTCTGGCTGCTGAACGTCTGATTTACTAAGGATACTCGGGAGCTCGTGCTTCTAAACCTATGGTATAAAATACTATAGAGCATATGCATCATTACGTTGAATGTACTGGTATGTAAGTGAGGTAAGATTAATGAAATAGTTTATATACATGAACAATACTAACTGACTGAATAACATGAACGTGATAATACATGCATGAATAAGAGATTGTAACTGAATTTGTGATAACAGTGACTTGTGAATTTTGATAACATGGTTTTACTAATATCTAAGTGCCAATACTGGGATACTGAATAACTGAGTCTATAGAGTATTGAGGAAATGATGTTATATTATTAATAAAGGAAAGTCTATTTTTGAACATTCTGATTATGAAGAGTTGGTCTGATTGACTGCATCTAATAGTCTTGAAACTGAATACTGATAACATAGATTTCATATAATTAATATACTATCAACTGAGTTCATAATAGCATGATTAATGAGTTTGAGTACTGATAACATGAGATACTGATAACTATATAACTAAAATAATTGATACTGAGCGACTGTATCTGACAGTCTAGGTTCTGATGAAACTAGCAGAGTTTTATACTATTCTGAGTTAACTGTATCTGAAATTTTTAAAATCTAAAAAACTATTTGAGTTTTATTACTGAGACTGAATGACTGTATCTGACAATCCTAATTCTGTAACTGAAACTATGGGAAGTAGTCCTCTAATCGATATGCCCCTAATATGCCATTATGGCTGAGTTGGGGTCCAATCTATAAACCCAATTAGAAGGGTTTCAATACCACACCACTGGTAAGGACAAGATGTGAGTGACCCTCATCTGATAGTGTCCCCAACATAAAATGGTGGCGCCCTTATCTGACAGTGCTTATCCACCTCATTAACCCACATCCGACAGTATTGATGTCTTAACCTATGTTGACTACATAGTTCTGGAATGTACAGATGACTTCTAAGAATCACACCCTCATCTGACAATGTGTGTTCCCATCTTTTGGTTCACTCGGTGCTAATTACTACACCCATCTGAATAGATACTGATCATGATTTAATGAACTGAACTATTACTGATTGTATTATTTAGCAAAGCTAAACTGAGTTCTGTTGACTGACAAAATGCTACTGAGATATGAGGATTGATGAAGAGTACTAAAGTTATTGAGATTTATGGGAATACTGAGGTTACCGAGATTACTGAGTACTGATGTTACTGAGACCACTGAGGTCACTGAGGTCACTGAGATTACAAAGTAGGACTTGACTGATATTGAATTTACTGAGTTTTCCTAAGTCATGTGACTAACTGAATTCTACTGATCATAGCTTGACTGAGAGTATCGTGGAAACATGAAACTGGCTCTTGGCACAACTAAATTATCGGGTACAAGTATCCCCAGGACTCGATAGCCTGAAACTGATAGGACATGACACTTCTTGAACATATGACCAATATCAACAATTCATAATACATTAATTTGGGGATTTCATGAAGCACATGGTTATCATAGTCTTGTACATGAATGGAATTGCATATAAACATGTCATACTTTCAACAACCTAATCTCATGGACATTTCCTCGACCATTCATAATGCACACAATATCATGGAAGTCATTCTTAGTCATATGGTAAAGCATACACTTATCACTTGGGTCACAATTAAGCTATAATGCATAATTTCTATTCTCTTATGCATTTTATAAAACACCTAGAATGCATGACTTAGGGCATAGGCATGACCATCAAATTAATACAACAAAACTCTATATTTCAACTCAATTTCACATATTTCATACCACATACTAGCATAGGTTCATGAACAACACATAAAGATTCCAACTTGGGAATCATACTATAATACCCCATACTTTTTCCTAGCTTGAAATCATCTCAAGAATGTTAGAAGCTTTCCTTGAAAGATAAAACCACTTTTTTACACGTGTTATTTTTAAGATTTTTTTTTTGTCATGTGGGAAATTGAATTATCTTTCCAATGATACAAATTTCGTTAAAATTCAACATCGGAGAAGAAAGTTATGGACAAAATACAGAAGGCAATAAAACCGCCCAGATGCGACAGTGAGGTTGACGGACCGTCACCTACGACTGTTGCAGCAAGGTAGTTAGAACTACCTTCTGCCTAGGACCGGCGGCTCAGGCTAACGGACCGTCGAACTAGCAATGGAACGTCGCTCAGGCCGTCGCAAGGGGAAACAGTGAGGCCACCTTCTGGATAAGGTGCGACGGGAAGGTTGACGGGTCGTCGCCCAGGCCATCACTACTTAGGCAGTAAGCCCCTTCCATGGTCCACGTATGAGGTCAAAATGATGGACCATCGCACGAGCCATCGCAGGTCCCAATTTAGCAAATTAAAGTCATTTTATTAGGGTTATTTTGGTCATTTACCACCCACCTATATATATACTCAATTACATCTGATTTTAGCCATTTGGTTCATTATTACTTCACAACTAATATTAGGATTTCTCTCTAACATTAATCTCCAAGAACAAAAATCCAATCTTCTTCAAGAACTAAGGGATTTCCAATTCTTCAAGTTCAAGAACATCAAGAATCTTAACCCAGGTATGCATTGTGTTCATTCATGGACTCCTTTCATTCATGAAGTCTAAGAATCCCTTTTCCAACTTCAAGTTATGGATTTTTTTTATGATTTCATGATTGGGTTGTTCTTGTTCACGTTGATAAGTGAGAAATTGAATTTTACTCCATGTTGGGTGATAATTTCTATGTGGGTTTAATTATTAAAGATATAGTTCATGAAAACCTATGACTAAACCCATGAATAATGAAATTAGATTTAATGCCTAAATGATGGAAAAGTGTCAAACTAGCATGTTGTCATGAAATCCCCATGTATGTACAAGCTTATGCCTATCACATGTTTGATGAAATACTTCATTAAATGGATTATGGTGATTATTATGTATTCAAGCAAGTCATGCTTTGTCAGTTTCCTTCCATCGAGTTCTGAGGGTACTCTTACCCGAAATATTAGTTATGTGCCTAAAGCCATGTCATGATTTCATGATACTCTAGTAAAGCTATGAATTCTTAGACTTCAGACAGTCTTATGACTCAAGAAATCTCCATGATCTCATGAACTTAGTCAGTTGTCAGATATTAGGAGTATTTCGTCAGTCAATGGAATTCAGTAACTCAGTCCATGTTCAGTGTCTATTCAGATAGGAGTAGAAATTAGCACCGAGCGAACCCAAGGGTGGGAACTCTCCTATTATATGAGGGTGTGATTCTTAGAAGCAATCATTATGTTCTAGAACTATGTAGCCAGCATAGGTTGAGACATCATAGCCTGCTATATGAGAGTAGATGAGTTGGCTTAACCTGTTATACGAGGGTTCCCACCGTTCTCACTAGAGTTACCTGTTATATGACATATGTTATCCTTACCTGTGGCGTGGTAATGATACCCTTCCAATCAAGGCACAGATTGGACCCCAGTTCAGCTATTATAGTGCATATGAAGTATGTCGGTTAGATGACTACTTCCCACAGTCCTAGTATCAGTTTTAGTTAAAAAGCTTAGATAGTTCTTCAGAATTCAGGATTGTCAGATACAATAAACTCAGATATAGTACAGAACTCAGATAGTTCCATCAGATTCAGGACTGTCAGACACAATCACTCATGTTATCAGTTATATCTAGATTCAATAATCATGTTATCATAATATCAGTGTTATGTTTTACGTCTCATGTATGTATTCTCACGCTCATGATAGTCAGTCTGTTATTATTATTGTTCATTCATATGAACCCCATACATTTAGCCCACCTCACATGCATACCAGTATATTCAAAGTACTAACACATTTGCGCTATGGTGTCTTATACCATAGGTTCAGAGACACGAGCTCCAGAACAATAGTAGATTCCAGACTCAGCAGTCAGAGTTAGAAGTGAGTCCTCATCTTTCGAGAACATGATTATTCCTTATTATCTCATCTATTAGTTTATCAGTTGGAGTTAGTTGGGGACATGTCCCATCAACTCCTTATTCAGACAGTTCAGTCAGTTAGAGGCTTTCTAGACTATTATGTTCAGACAGTTATTTCAGTTGTTTTGGGTATTTCATACCCCTTTTTAGATGTTATGTTTTACTTCAGATATGTGAACTTTATGTCCTTTCAGTTCATGTTTCCACATTATTTAGTATTTTATGCAGTATATAGGTATAGATATCAGTCATGGGATAGCTTATGGTCCTTCGGGGTCATGAGCATCGTGTAGTATTCCGGGTACCAGATTTGGGTCATCAACATACAACCATAATCACATGAACATAATCAACCCGCAATAAAATATTCATAATACAAGATTTAAAACTTGATTCTTGGGCTTCATGGATGGAAGGAATCCATGAATGAACACTGTGCATACCTTAGCTCTTGATTCAATGAAGATTGATAGAGAGATTCTTGAATTTGAGTCTTGGATTTGAATCCCCAATTGAAAACCCTAGCTTGTTCTTGAGAGAAACTTGAGAGAAACAATATATTTTGAGTGAATTATGGTTGAATCATGTGTTATTGGGTGTATATAGGGGTGGAAAATTGACCCTTTTAACCCTTGGACGCGTATTTTAATTTTAGTGAAAATTTTCCAATTTTTATCCTTGGCGCGACACGCCACTATCGCGTCAAGTCACTAGAATTAGACAATTGGGAATCTGCATCGTGGCACGACGTGGGGCTATCACGTTGCCACTTTGTTTGTGACCTGAAAGTTTGGTGCAACATAGAGACATCGCACTAAGACATTGAAAAAAGGATAATTCTAAATTTGAGCCCTGGCGCAATGCGCCATAATCACAGAGGCTCACTGGATTTTGACGATTGCCATTTTGGCCTACTCCACAATGCGTTGATGGCTCTGGTGGCATACTGCCTTACTAAAAAGGCTCTAACTCTTTGCTCGAGTGTCGGATTTAGGCGAATTTGGTATCGATGGAAACCTTATTCAATTTTCCACATGATGAAAAGTAGAAATATTGAAAATACCATATGTATAAAAGTAGATTCATCTTTGAAACAAGTCTTTAATATTTCTAGGATGATTTTAACTAGGTAGAAGTATGGGGTATTATAATATCTCCCCCTTGGGAATATTCATCCTCGAATGAGACTGATTTTGATGGGAGAAACAATAAGCTAAAGTAAATACTGAACATGAATTGCTGAAACATGACTACCTGACTGACATTACTGAGATTTATACTAAGCATGCATATCTAATGTATGATTTTATAACTGAGCTAATACATGAATGCTTGACGGAGAGTACTGATAAGCTGATCACGCATATCTAATGGGTGAATACATGACTGAATTGAATTATGAATATGCAACTAAACATATAAAGGCAACAATACCAAGTCTGAAATAAAAACTGAGCATGGAACTGAATACCACATTTGTAACTGAAACCTGAACATGAAACTAGATAAGCTTAAGAAAAGCTATTACCTCGGGCTGAGTCTAAGCTTAATTACAAAATATTCATGAGCAGAAACATGATAATGTAATTGGGTATAGAATATGATACATGATTTGAATATCGTGATATGAACTAAGTACCTTGAATATGTGGCATACAACCGAGATTGGAGCTAGAGGGTTAACCTATGGATACCCACTACTCCAAACTAGATTCGTTACGAGAAGAGAACGGAATATTTATGTCATGAATGTTTTAGGGAATTATAGTGTATCTCCCCCTTGGGATACTAGGTCCCTAGAAGAATCCTAACTTGACTGCAATACTGAGGAAAATTGGGATGATGCACAGGGCACCAACGAACTGAATCGTGATTGAATATCTGGGATATGAAACTAAGGCATAATATATGAACCAAGTTAAACACCCAACTACCTAGTTGGTCCATCTTAGAATGATTACATTTATGAGATTCTAAATAGTGTGATTAGGTAGAAAGATGGGAAAACTATACTATGTGAACTTTTTCGTTCTAACTGCTAAACTGAAGTACTGGCTTTGCGGACTAACTCATGCTGAAAACTTATACCCGATTGGAGCATTTCTATGAAACTCTTTCTATAGAGTTCTAATGACTATAGAGAGAAAGCGAGTCTTAGCCTGGTCTGAGTAGGACATATGAATGGGAGATCGCTACATGGTTGGGGTTCTTATATTACGAGGCAAGGCCTATGAAACATCATATAAGATAAAGTGACCAAACCTTATGCACTACAATTGAGACTGCTGAAAAGGTTCACATGGTGTTGAGCATGAATGCATAAATATACTAATTTATCTGATTAACTGAATGACTTATAGATGAATGCTGGCATATAAAACTAAACTGTACTTAGTCTGAATGACTAGCCTAAGGCTGTAGAGTATTATACATAGGAGGTAAGGACTGACTGGGTGACATGAGGTGAGTGGGCATGGATTTATCAAAATTGTATTACTTGAAATTACGAGACCAAGCGTATGACGTGATTCAAAAACATTCCATAACTGAGGTACTAAAATACTAATGATTAAGTAACTGATAGCTATATGCTATGTTCGGGTAATCCTGAAAGTGAATGGAGTTTCTGATCTGGCTGAACTAGGACTGAGATTAAGATTGTAGCTAAGACTGTAATTGAGACTATACCTGTAACTAAGACTGTAGCTGGGACTGAATACTGGTTTCTGATAACTAAGGTTTAGACTGGTACGGGAGCACTGAATTCTGATGGCTAAATAACTAATAGCTGAAAGCTATGGTTCTGTGGGACTATCTGAGTCCTTTACTGGATACTGACTACTGAATGATGCTGTAATTGAGGCCTATGGAATGGAACATTAACACTATAAATTCACCGAGGTATCTAAACTAAGAGTATACGTGACATAATCTGAGTTTGACTTAACCATAAGAGTAAAGTCATGAATCGTGTGGCTAAGCATACTGTAAAGAATGACATCAGTCATAAGCTGGATGACCTGAGTTTGGAGTTTTCTGCATTCATAAGACATGATTTGTATTACTGAGGGTAATAGAACTGAGCTCCTTATACTGGGAAACTGGAATCTTACATGATTCTATGGAAAGTGTGAGAATATAAGTTATGTTCATGGAACTGATATGTGAAGCATGCTTAGGCATCATGCTGATTGAAATACCAAACTTTACACTAAGATAAGGATGGGTCGTGAATCATCTTCCCTTACTGATTTTCTATATGTACTGGCACTACTACTGGAATCTGAGAGACTGAATTGGTCACTTGATGTATCATCTCCCCCTTGGATTTAAGCCATCATCATAAGTCTGTGAACACTTTACTAAACTCTGAACTGAACTGCAATCATTATCACATACTTATACTTTGTTCAACACATGTTTGCCTTACTAAACACAATATCTGATTTTGTTTCTTCATATACTACTAATATTGCATCTCCTAATTCACATTCATACCTTCATACTTAATTTTAGATCATTAATCTTATATTCTTGCTTGCACTGTTCAAGCCTACTGGTTTACCTTGGTACAACTATCCCAAATCTACTCAATTTGGATAGTGTTATCCCAAATCTACTACTGCTAAACTCCTGGGTTCATGCCTCTAATCTACTACTATTAAACTTCTGGGTTCATGCCTCTAACTCTAGGTCATATACTATCATAGGATTCTGAGAAGAGATCTGATGGCATATCAAATTTTTGGTTTGCAAATGAGTTCTCATGATCATGAATGAGATCTGTACAACTTTGGAACATGAAAAAACTGATGGGATATATTTGGGCCTGTGGGCAATCCTATAACTTTCTGCGGGGACTATCTGAGAAAGCCCTACCCCTAGGATCTTGATATTAATTTTTTATGTTACCTTGAAAGTAAGGTGGAGTTGACATGAGTGGAGCATGATGAGAACCTACATGAATTTCTTAGAGAACTTTTCTATAGCACGATCTGAAACATAAAACAGGGGAAACTATTCCTAAAACATCTCATAGCCTCCTACACATAAGTATGGTGCACAACACACCCATGCACAAGACTCTACTAGATGTGGATTTCAAACTTTCTAGGACACTATTGAACCTGGCTCTGATACCAAGTTTGTAACACCCAAAATCTAGTACCTAAAATTCTACACGATGCTCATAACCCTGAAGGACCACAAGCTAACTATGAATGATATCTCTAATTGAGCACTGAATAATACATTGTAAATATGTGGAATATAAGTTGTAAGGCCATAAGGTTCAAAATAGAACTAATACTAAATATAATACAATGTTAGTAATGGGATATGATAATACCCAAAACTGAGATAAACTATCTGAAACATGCTGTAGTCTGAAAGCCTCTAAACTGTCTGACAAATTGTGGAGTTGATGGGACATGTCCCCAACTAAATTCAAACTACTGAAATAATAAAGCAATAAAATAATAATTCTATCCTCGAATGATGAGGACTCACTTCTAGTCTGGCTGCTGAACGTCTGATCTACTAAGGATGCTCGGGAGCTCATGCTTCTAAACCTATGGTATAAAATACCATTGCGCAAATACGTCAGTACATTGAATGTACTGGTATGTAATTGAGGTAGGCTGAATACAATGGTTTATATGCATGAACAATACTAACTGACTGAATAACATGAATTTGGGGATTTCATGAAGCACATGATTATCATAGTCTTGTACATGAATGGAATTGCATATAAATGTCATACTTTTATCAACCTAATCTCATGGACATTCCCTCGACCATTCATAATGCACACAATATCATAAAGTCATTGTTATTCATAGGGCAAAGCATACACTTATCACTTGGGTCACAATTAAGCTATAATTCATAATTTCTATTCTCTCAGGCATTTTATCAAACACCTAGGATACATAACTTAGGGCATAGGCATGACCTTCAATTTAATACAACAAAACTCCATATTTCAACTTAATTTCATTTATTTCAGACCACATACTAGCATAGGTTCATGAACAACACATAAAGATTCTAAATTGGGAATCATACAACCATAATCACATGAACATAATCAACCCACAACAAAATATTCACAATACAAGAATTAAAACTTGATTCTTGGGCTTCATGGATGGAAGGAATCTATGAATAAACATTGTGCATACCTTAATTCTTGATTCTATGAATATTGCTGGAGTGAGTCTTGAATTTGAGTCTTGGATTTGAATCCCCAATTGAAAACCCTAGCTTGTTCTTGAGAGAAACTTGAGAGAAATAATATATTTTGGGTAAATTATGGCTGAATCACGTATTATTAGGTATATATATAAGGGTGGGAAATTCACCATTTTAACCTTTGGGCACATATTTTAAATTTTGTGAAAATTTTTGGATTTTTATCCTTGGTGCGACATGCCACTATCGTGCCAAGTTACTGGAACTGGATAATTGAGAATTTGCATAGTGGCGCAACGTGGGGCTATCACGTTGCCACTTTCTTTGCAACCTGAAATTTGGCGCGATGCGAAGACTTCACACTGAGACATTAAAAAAAGGACAATTTTGAATTTGATCCCTAGCGTGACACGCCATAATCGCGAAGGCTTACTAGATTTTGATGATTTCCATTTTGGCCTGCTCCATCACGCGTTGATGGCTCAGGTGGTACACTGCCTTACTAAAAAGGCTCTAACTCTTCGTCTGGGTGTTGGATTTGGGCAAATTTGGTATAGATGGAAACCTTATTCAATTTTCCACATTATAAAAAGTAAAAATCTTGAAAATACCATATGTATAAAAGTGGATTCATCTTTGAAACAAGTCTTTAATATTTCTGAGATGATTTTAAGCTAGGTAGAAGTATAGGGTATTACAGTTTCCCTTTCTTCACTATTCATATTGTGTGGGTGAACATGAGCTCAGTTTAAACTCTTAATCTAATTTATCTCTTCCTTATTCTTCTATATATGCCTTCTAGAGAAGCTAACAAGAGAAGTAATAAAAGTCAGCCAGCCCCTCCACCCGTTCAGGCAGATCCCCTGAATGAGCATGTCTCCCACTCTAAATTTAGAGCTGCTTTCACCACCTTAGATTATTCGGTAAATGCTCAGAACAATCAGATGTCTATTATACTATAAAGTCTTATGGATCATGCTCTGTAGAGTGAGGAGAAGAGGAATAGAAAAGAGGGAAAAAAATAAGAGGGCCAGAATATCTACGCCAAAAGTGGCCAAAAAAATCCTCTTTGCCAGAAGTGGGGTAGAAACCATCAGAGTATCTGCAGAGCTAGCATAATGTGTGTTTTAGATATAGCAAACTAGGCCACAGAGTCTGAGATTGTCCTCAGGTGGGTTTGCAGAGTCAGCATAACCATCCCCTCAGTCCAGTCGCCCGAATCAGCAGGGTACCTCTTCCAGTGCCACTAGTAAGCAATGACCAATCAGGCTTTTTACACTTGATTCATAGAAGGATCAGGAAAGTACTCCTGATGTGGCCACTAGTACGTTATAAGTGTACTATTTACATGTTCATTCTTTGCTAGATCTAGGAGCTTTTTTGTCCTTTGTAACTCCATATATAGCTGTTGATTTCAGAGTCAGTCACAAAATCCTAGTAGAGCCTTTCTCAGTCTCTAACCCAGTGGGTAAATCTATCATAGCTAGGTAGGTATACAAGAACTGTCTGATTATGGTATCACAGAAAGTCACTTCAGAAGACTTGGTTGAATTAGAGATGACCGACTTTGATGTCATTCTCAGCATGGATTTACTTCATTCCTGCTATGCCTCAGTCAACTTCAGAAGACAGAATTATCCAGTTTTAGTTTCTGAATGAACCCTTCCTTGAGTGGATGGGTAGTACTTCAGCACTTAGGGGTCATCTTATTTCTTACCTAAGGGCGAAAAAAAACTGATATCTAAGAGATATGTCTACCATCTTGTTCGAGTCCAGGACTCTAGGTAAGAAACCCGTACTCTTGAATCAGTGTCAGTAGTATGTGAATTCCCAGATGTGTTTCCCAAAGATCTTCTCGGAGTTTCTCCCAAAAGGGAAATTGACTTTGGAATAGACCTTCTTCCAGACACTCAACCCATATCTATTCTGCCATATAGAAAGGCACCTGTAGAACTCAGAGAATTAAAAGAATAGTTGAAGGATCTCCTAGATAAGGTATTCATCATACCCAGTGCATCCTCTTGGGGTGCCACAGTTTTATTCATGTGTAAAAAAGAAGGTTCTCTCAAAATGTGTTTTGATTACCATCAGCTAAATAAATTCATAGTCAAGAACAAGCATTCACTTCCCAGAATTGATGACTTATTTGACCAACTTCAGGGTGCCAGTTACTTCTCCAAGACAGACCTCAGATCGGAATATCATCAGCTCAGAGTCAGAGGATATGACATCCCAAAAATAGCTCTGAGAACTCGGTATGGTCACTTCAAATTCTTAGTCTTCTCATTTGGTTTTACTAATGCCCCAGTAGCTTTTATCGAATTGATGAACCATGTGTTCAAGTAGTATTTGGACATGTTCATCATAGTCTACATAGATGCCACTCTTGTCTATTCTCGTATTGAGGATGAACCCGATGATCATATCAGACTCGTACTTTAAACTCTCAAAATCCATTAGTTATCATGATATCCATTCATGTCTTACATGTCATCTCTATGATCATAGCCCATACTCATGCACGTTAGCAATCATGCATGCTTACAGTTCCTAGTATAAGGAGTCCCAGTTCACCTAGTGTTACGAATTATATTCCATAAATACAGAAACTCCAGACTCAGGTCATGCAACTCATGACTCAAGTATCTATGTCATGCTATATAGTATACTCAGTTCCCATGACCCCTTCATGCATATCCTCAGTTTAGATCTTTTGATAAATCCATGGTATTGACATTCTGTTCCTCAGACCTCAGTTAAGTGTTGAGTTTGGTATAGTATTCATGCATACCTTAGGTCCTCATGTTTTAACCCTTAAGTGGACTCTCCTTACAAATGATGTAGTGATGAGCAGTTGCTTGGAAAGGAGAGAGTAAATATTTCATGTTAAGAAAAGATTATTGCATGCTAGTTTTACACGAGGCTGTAATTATGAAGATAGACTTGAATGTCATATGGATGTGTAAGTGGCTAAATGTATTTTGAAGATTTGAGTAGGTATGAACATAGTGGGAGAATTCAGTCCAGATCAGACCTCAGTAGGCAGAGTTATCAGAACCTAGTATTCAGTTCTAGTATAGTCTCAATTGCAGTCTTAGTTATAGTGTCAATCCCAGTCCCAGTCCAGTAATCAGATCAGTAACTCAGTTTAGTTTTAGATTTGCTTGACCATAGCGTACAATTATCAGTTATTTAGTTATCAGTATTTTAGTACCTCAGTTTATAGACTATTTAATAGTCATTTTATACACTTGGTCTTGCCTTCTCAAATAGTATAGTTTTTGAGAATTCATGCTTATTTATCTCGTGTTACTCAGTCAGTCCCTATCACATATGTATAATACTAAGCAGTTTCAGTCCAGGCTAAGTATAGTTCAATCCTACATGACCAGTATTCAGCTATCAGCCACTTAATTAATCAAATAAGTTTGTATGTTTATGCATTAATGCTCAGTGCCCATGTGAATATTTTTAGTATCCTTAAGTGAAATGCATGCAGTGTTGAAGTAGAAATTCCAGTTGAAAGAATAGTCGAGAAATGTGGCTAAGATTGTAAACTAGTAGTTATAGTGCATAAGATTAGTAACTCTATCTTAGATATTTCCTTGCTCCCTAAAGCCACTGGAACTCTATAGAAAGAGTGTCAAAGAAAAGCTCCAGTCGAATATAAGTTGTCAGCATAAGTTAGTCTACAAAACCAGCAATTCAGATTAGCAGTTAGGGGGATAATGTTCATATGGTTGGGTTTCCCATCTTTCCATCTAATCGTACTATCCAAAGTCTTATGAATAAAACTATTCCAAGATCGAGCAACCATGTGGTTCTGAGTTCAACTCAGTTTTGGTGTCATGGCTCAGTTTTAGATCCCCGATATAAAGTCATGATTCAGTACGTAGGTGCCCTATGCATCATCTTAATTTTTCCTTAGTATCTCAGCTAAGTCAGCATTTTTCTGGGGACATAATGTCCCAAGGGGGAGATGCACTTTAATCCCCAAGCTTTTATGACCTAAACCTTCCATATTCTCTTTACGTAACAAATCTAGTTTGGAGTAGTGGATACTTATAGGTGGACCCACAAGTTCCAATCTCAACTGTAAGCCATGTATTCAGGGGCTCATTTCGTTCATGATATTCAGTTCCTATATCACATTTTAGGCTCAATTATGTTCTTATGATCCCATTCATGTGTATTCAATAAATGATCTCGATTTGAGGATCGGTGATTTTATATTCTTGAAAATCTCTCCTATGAAAAGAGTGAAGAGGTTTGGCAAAAAGGGAAGCCCAGTCCCCGATATGTCAGTCCTTAATGAATTCTCAGCTATTTTGGAAAGGTAGCTTACAAGCTTGAGTTGCCTTCAGATTTAGCTTCAGTGTATCCAGTGTTTCATGTCTCCTTGCTTAAGAAATGCATAGGTGACCCAGCAACTGTAGTCCCTATAGAAGGACTAGATATTCATAACAGTCTCTCTTACAAAGAGATCCTAGTCAAAATCCTTGACTAACAGATTTTTAGACTGAGGAACAAAGAAGTCCCTCTAGTCAAAGTTCTTTGGCGGAATTAGTTCATTGAGGGATATACTTGGGAAGCAGAGAAGACATGTGGACTCAGATATGCATCTTCATTATATTAACTTAGCTTATCAGTAATCCCAGTCATGCAAGTTTGGGTTTCATTCATCCAGTATTCGATGTATCCATGTTGAAGAAATGCATTGGAGATCATTCTATGGTATTGCCAGTAGAGGGTATCAAAGTGACAGACTCCTTGACTTACGAAGAAGAGCCCGTTGAAATTTTAGATCGCCAAGTTTGAAAGCTGAGGAGCAAAAAGATAGCCTCAGTAAAGGTACTATGGAGGAATCAGAAAGTCGAAGAAGCAACTTGGGAGTCAGAAGATGACATAAGAATTAGATATCCCAATTTGTTTCCTATGAGGGAGAAGGAGACATAAAGTACTATTCCTATCTTATCTTTCCTAGTCCATTATTATGCTTGAAATTGTGTCTGTCTATGTCCTGCATCATCCTTTGGGGACGAATGATCCTAAGGGGGGGATAATGTAATGCCCCATAATTTGGGCTATAATATAGACCATGATTTTGATGCGTTGCTAATCCCGAAGACATAAAATCCCTTGCCAATACGTCATGTTAATTATTGTATAGCATGTGAATCCACACAAGCTTGAATTTAGACCATAGAGGTCCTTCAACTCAAGGACGAGTTGAAACCATTTCGGTCGACTAAGTTTTAGTGTACGTTGTAAAGTGTGCCAGCTTCCATCTACCATAACACTCTGTATATGTCGAATTAGGAAGCCTACTATGTGTTAAATGATAGGTATTCGAGTTATCTTTCCAACGATACCAATTTGGCTAAAATCCGACACCCGAGCAAGAAGTTATGGCCCTTTAAAGTGATAAGCGCCGCCTAACCAATCGCCTATGGCCACTGGAAAGCATAGGCAATAGCCTAGGCGGCGCCTATGTAAACATAGGCGATAGCCTAGGCGGCGCCTATGTGAACATAGGCAACAGGATGGGCGGCGCCTATGTAAGGAATTCTGGTGATTTAAACACTCCGTGTTGAGGACAAAGTGGTCCTTTTCCACC
>NC_061114.1:20792474-20847359 GCF_002878395.1 Capsicum annuum
GCTATCGCCTATGTTTACATAGGCGATAGCCTAGGCGGCGCCTATGTGAACATAGGCAACAGGATGGGCGGCGCCTATGTAAGGAATTCTGGTGATTTAAACACTCCGTGTTGAGGACAAAGTGGTCCTTTTCCACCCTTATTTAGCCCTAAAACACGAGATTTAGTTCTAAGGACCCCAAAATACATATTCTTTCATCAAAAGTGCTCAAGATTCTCCTTAGAGTTTCAAAATAAACACCCAAATAGTTCATGATTTGACCGTAGGTTTTCAAAGATAATTACATATTTGGAATCACCAATCCGCAAGCTTCAAGAAACATCTATTATAGAGGTATGTGGGATTATCCAAAAATCTCATGGGTGTAGTTTTATGAACATGCATGCTTTTAAATGGGGGATTTCAATCAAATGCTAATATCTTGCTTTCAACATGATTTATGAGTCATTTCTTTATGTCATGGTAATTATTTGCCTATATACTTCAATGATTGAAACCATGCATATGTGATTTGAGATTTTCCATGAAAGTCTGATAAATATGAATGATAAATTGTTTTCAAATTCCCATGATAATGTTTCGATACTCCATATTTTTTTGTGATCAATAAAAGAGAGCATGAATTTGAAATAAATATTGTTCACCACTTGTAAATGATGGAGCACTTTGGTTTTTACATGATTATGCATATGTGGATGTGATATTAATGACTTGCAAGTCGGGTATGATGATACCCTATAGAATACGACATGTGATTGAATAAGATGAAATTTGAATGCATTGATTTTATATGAGAAAGGTGGATGCTCGAAGAAGGCATTTAAGACACAAGGTCTCATCGCTGGAAAAACGTATTTGACGACACGGAATATTGGTACCAGGCTAAGTGATCTTGTGTACTTGAATTCATGTCATTCCCAAATTGGGACTATAGGTAGGAGCCCGGGCCAAGTGATCTTAGGCACTACCATTGGGTTGAGACACCATCTTGTGTGATCTTGTGTGTCTCTCCCTCACTTATACTCTAATCTCGGCGGCAATCGAGGTTTGACAGTTGGTGTAAATTATGTAGGGTATTCCACCTAGCTCAGTTGCATTTCATTATTGTTGAGGAAAAACTATTGCATTACACCCATGTGCTTTCAAATGATTTGATACGAAATTTTTTTATAATGGCTCTCAACTATATTTTGTAAAAATATTATGTTTTGCTTTGATATCTCTGCGTGCCAGTACTTTTGTGCTGACCCCCTCCCCTCTCCAAGAGAATCAATAGATCATTCAGACAGAGTTGCAGAGACAAGTGGTGAGCCTTCTATGTTTCAGAAGGTCTTATGTCCTGCAGTCCTTTTATCTTATATTCAATTTTAGGGGTCTGCTGGGGGCTTTGTCCCAGTTTTCAGATAGACATTATTTCAGTCATGTAGTAGAGAGTTCGCAGATGGTTTTAGAGATGTTGATTTAGATTGTAGGACATTATTCCCTATTTTCGTTTTCATATGATTCTTGACCATGTTTCTGTTATATTGTGTTTCTTCCGTATTACTTTGATCATATGAATTAGGTGTATGATTACCAGAGAGATAGGAGTGTTTTGGGTCTCCATGGTTCAAAATGCTCGTCATGGCCAAGCCCTAGTTTGGGTCGTGATATTTCCGCATATTACAGTATTATCATTCAATTATTGCAGCTGGTAGCAGTCATGGGTTAGCTTGTGTTCCTTCGAGATTATGAGCACCGTGTAGCGTCTGGGGTACAGACTCGGGACGTTACACCCCCATTGAGCCTTTAGATTTTTCTGTGGTAGCTTCATAAGTAGTCTAATCCCTTCTTTGATAGACCTCAATTTGATCCAAAAAAGCTTTTAAGTGCTTTAATGAAAAATTAATTTAGTAAGGAGTTTGAGAAATTGAAGAAGAAAAGGATGAAATTGATGTCCCAAGGTAATAATTATTGGTATTTATATTTGATGTGTGGTGGATTGATGTGATGTAATTAATAATAAAAATATTTCCATGGTTGAGAAAATAGAGAAAATTGATTCTTTTGGTAGTGAACTATGCGTCCTCCAAGTGTTTGTGAAAATGCTTAAAAGAGATGGGGCAAAAATAAAAGGTGTAGGTAGACTAAAAAGTGAAATTTGCTTGTTGAATATTGGTTTTAAATGTATGATGTAGTGTATTAAAATGCTAAGAGAGGTTAGCCACTATTCCCAAATAGTTCCTACCCATCCCTTAGCCTACATTACTACCCGAAAAGTCCTAATTGATCCTAAGCTTTACATTTTGATATTATTGGATCATTACACTAAGGGAAGCCTATGGTTCATTGTGTGTAACTTGTGAATTCTTTGTGTGAGTGAGTGTAATTTGAATCTTGTACCCATTATGTTATAATTTGCATTAGTATGAGTGTTCATGGGTAACTCTCTTTTTGTGAGGGAACATGTTTGATTAATATGGGTGATTTGTATGATGTCTTTTATTGAATTATATGCATGAGTTTGCCACTAGGTAAGTCAATTCTTGAGGCTAGGATGTTTTAGAGTAGTGTTCTTGAGCTTCCAATTCTGTAAATAACATGCTTAGCGTAGTAACTTGCATTCCATGTAGTCATGATAGTAATATCTCGAGTGTTTTGCATTTTGTAGAAGTTTAGAGTCTCCTTAGCTGATGAGGATTATATTTAAGAGTTTTTCGAGGACGAACAAGGTTTTAAGTATGGGGTGGTGATGTTGGGCGTATTATGCATTCTGGTGTCCCTATTCTAGCCTTTTTAGTCTTGTTTTGAGGATGATTCTATGCTATAATGGTGTATAATGAGATAAATGTGTATCAAAGTGTTAAATCATGTGTTTATGATGTTAAGAGTGTATTTGAAACAAGTTTTGATTCAATTTGAGCATTTAGAGTTCAACTGAGAAAGTTAGTGTAACTAGCTTGAGCTAGGTGTTTTTCTAATCCATTGTGTTGGTTTCTAATGTGTTTTAATAAGTTACTAAGGTTTTTATTATGTATTTATATGTGAAACAAATTATTCATAATTCTCAAGGGTCAATTGGATCAAGCCCAAGGTCAAAACAATGAGTTAAAGAACAAAGTGAAATTTGCCTATGCTTAACTCTTGTTTCTATTTCATCACGTTGGATGTTGTGTTGTTTTGAGCTCTAAATTGTTGTGTTTAATTCTATAGGTTGCTTGTGTAATGTATTATTATGATATATGAAGGATATACAATCTTCAAATCAAGTGGGAATAACTCAAAAAGGCTCGGAATGGCTCAACGAAGGCACAGTACGCAGATTGACGGACTTTTGGACCCCTGGAATGTCTTGGGCATGTGTATATTGTAGGAGTTATAAATGGACGTTTGAAAAACATCAATGGATTCATAAGAGGCCTAAAATATCAACCAATAGTCTCATGTAGCTCCTAACAGCAATTAGCATTCGACGCACGCTCATTTTTGTGATCCCTTGACTTAGAAAAAATTCTGAACAACAATTCCAGCAGCACCGTGCGATAAGCATGCTACGCATTCTCCACTCCACACCTTCCAAAAATGCTAAATCCTTGTCCTACATGATGTGGGCTTACCCTAAAGTTATAAATACACTCTTTAAACATTTTTTAATCACTTTTGGACATCTTGGAAGATTGAGGAGGCTACCAAAACTTTGTTTTAGGGTTTATATCTCATTAATTTAGTTTCTTTGATGGTTTGTATCATCAATCCAAGGGATTGGATGATGAAATATTTCCATTAAAGGCTAAAACTCCCTTTCTAGGGTTAAGGCCAAGATCATGATTATTTTATTTTGAATTAAGTTTGTTGATTTGCTTATCATCATTGGTTATTTGTTTATTCTTGTTTTAACTATTTTAAGGATTAGCTGCCCTTAGAATACATCAATAGTCAACCTTGTGATCTCGGAAGAAGGAATAGGGAGATAGAATGTGGAAATAGACAAAGTATGGTTCTTATTTTATTATAAAATGATAAATTTGAATTAGCATCTAGGACAGGAATACACTTAGAAGCCTTACTTGATTTACATGTAGGATGATAGCTTTAAAACACCTAAGTGAATCATTACATCCCTGCTCAATGATGTAGTTGTAAGGTTGAACTTAGGTAAAGGATTAGAGGTTGGGAAATCGTAATCATACAATTAACCCTATGAATCAATAACCAAGATAAGCAATTTAACAAATGAATTTCAATGACGTAGTATGATTGTTCGTAAGCCTCAACCCTGGGCTTCTATCCATTGATTGTCCTAAGTCATTAATATTTTTCATTAGTTTAGTTTAGTTTTAATTTACAACTTTAAGACTCTATTATCTACTCTCCTCAATTGGTTAAACTAGAATTGGATAGGCGGAGAACGTAAGTCCCTGAGAGATCGATACTTGGGCTTCCTTGAAGCCACTTTACTACTTGATATACCACATACACTTGTGTGTGCGGTTGGGCGTTGTCAGCATTCATGTGCATAGTGATGCCCTTATTGTGCGGAGTGTTGTACTTATAGATTTAATGGGGGGTATCACCACAACTCTAGGATAGTGACCATTGATCTAAGGGGGAGATAATGAACTAAGGTAGATCTTGAATTTTCTCATGGTGGTGAATTTAAGGGAAGCGTAATTGTAAATCTATTCTAATTCTAGAAAATTCCTCTTACCTTGATTTAAGAGGATTTTCTACCAATATCTTATGTATTCAAATTGTTCCTATACCAAAGGTCCGAGTTCTTTATGCAACCTATGTCCATGCTTTGACCCTTTATTTTTTATCATGGTGTTTGTTATATGAAGCCCTTCGTACCTATTGGGTTGTATCTTAAATCTCAGGCCTCACCTTGAGTAGTGCAACCAATATAAGTTATAACTAAATAGCTTCACTTACATTCATGATGCTTCTACTCTAGTCCCTTAATTACCCTCCTTATGTTAGGATGATAGTGGTTATGGAGCCATGATAATGTTTTAGATTAGAGAGTAGACGTTTTTATGGTGAAAGTTGTGGTGTGACAACTCTAGATAAGGTTATAGATGAAGAGCAAAGAGTGGGATAAACTTTTGTTATGTGAAATAGTTTGGAAGGAGATATGTGATGAAAGTATATTTGAAAGTGATTGAGGTAGTTGGTTGTTTATGAGGAGATCTATAAAGTGTGTGTAGTAAAGATAGGCTTTAATATTGTGATAGACACATAAACCACTGTGATATGTGGATAGTACTCCTTGATTAAGACAAGATGCCATTTTATTATTGTCATGACCCGAGACTACCCCTAGTCATAATACGGTGCTTAGAACTACAAGTGGCCCCAAGCTAACCCATGTACTGGCATGATACTTAAGCAACTGATTAATATATATATATATATATATATATAACTGAGCGGAAGCATAATCAACCTGAGATAAGCTGTTTTAATACATAACTGATCAAAGTTCTCAACACTGAAATCTGTGTGAGAGACAGACACTTAAATTACAAATACTAACTCTGACTGACCATCTACAAAGCCTCTACTGTACTGACTACAGGTAGTCGGGACACGACCCCAAACTATCCTTAATCAATACATAAGAATAATAGAAATAAAATACAAGAACTGTAACTAACTTGAGTCCTCAAAGCAAGAGAATTCATCACCTGTTGGCTGAATGCTGAGAACTGTCTGACCCTGGTGTGTGGGCTACATCTGGTACCTATATTATGATGGAATGTAGCTACAAATGCATATATGTGGTCAGTACTTTGGAATGTACTGAGTATGTGAGACATGTACTAAATCATGGAAACACTTAATGTATGCGTTAAATCTGAGGACATAAGCTAGTTGCTGAAATATGCATTTAAATCATGATTGTATGTAAAAGTTGTAAAACTTATTAAAAATCTCTATATCATGAGCTGAAAGCATTTCTGTAAGCTGGAAAGTAGTTGAAACATGAATATTATATGTCAATCTCAAGTTAAAGCTAAATAGTTGCAAAACTATACTGGGGATCATGTATAAATACTAAGCATAAAAGCATGAACATGTAAAATGAATGAAATACCAAGTAGAATTGAAATAATCTGTAAAACTGAATAACTAATAAATTGAATAATTGGTCATGCAAACCTGAGCTGGTGTGGTATGAATACTGAACTAAGACTGTGTGAGCTAACATTAACTGACATGCCCCAATCTGTGCTAATCAGGGTCCATCCTATAACCTCAGTTAGAAGGTTGTTGATACTTTGCCATAGGTATTGACACTGACAATGTGGATACATAAAGTTGATGTCTCGAAGGAACAGGGTGTCAATCCTTAACTAATAGGTGACCCCTAAGAGGGTGTCAAGCCTAAACTAATGGGTGACCCCTCATAAACTAGGTTGGATATGTAGTTCTAGAACTTAAGGATTGCTACTAATGACTCTGCCTAACTGACGGGGGATACACCATCCCTGTATTCACTCGGTGCTAAGCTATAATCCCAACTAAACTGATACGGAAGCATAAACTAGTGCATGCACTGATAACTGATATACTCATATATGGTATTCTAAAAATAATAGTGCATGCAAAATCTGAAGTAATCATGAACAAATTAACTGATGTATTTAGCATTATATAATACTGATGAGTGCTTATTATAAAAATGTTATAAATTTCATGGTATAAACATGGAATGAATAACTTGAAATCTTGAAAACTATAGCATGTATGATCATCTTTGTATCAGATGTTAATAACTCGCCAACACTGAAAATACATTTCATATGAAAATATCAAAACTATGACATAATAGGGAAATTTCATGACTTGAACTCAAGAATTCTAGAATTTCATCAATAAAGAAGGATATCATGATTGGGGTACTGAAGAATGCTTAAACTTATGAGGAAATACATATTCATAGTGGAACTTAAGAATTAAACTGAAAATTTATGAAATATACACTTTTCATGGAATCCTAAAACAAAAAGGAAATTAAACTTAAGGATTGAGAAATCTTAAAAACATGGGTATATCATTCATAACTTGATCATATGCTCTAAATTCAGAATAATAATCCATAAATAATGCATGGACATGAGAATAACATAAATGATTTATTATATGCCTAAGAAGTCATGAATAAATATGAAACACGCCCATTAGTGGAAACTATATCATGGAGGATTAAATTTAAGCTTAGAATAACAATTGGATAAAAGCCCTAGATTATGGAAATCATAAAATTTATATAAAAATCATAATGTTTGGCATGATGATGAAAGAAGATCCTCATTTAATACCCACATACCTGGATCACTGGAAGTTGAATTCTTGAAGAAAAACCCTTTTTTAGTGTTCTTGAGGATTTGGTTTGCTTCGGAGTTATGGGATGATCAATTCGCATTACTATTAGTTATAGGATAGTTTAGGACATAAATGACTTGCTTACCCTTGAAAAACTGAAGAGAAATGTGGGTTTTAGAATTCCTGCATAAGGTCCGTGCTATGCTGAAATCGTGGACCCTCACTGGTTCCTCACGAAAATGCTTATAACTTTTCGCTCGGGTATCGAATTAAGGCAAAATAAATATAAATTTGAAAGAGAACACAATTATCTAGAATTTTTGTCTTAACCTCCAAAATTTCATGTATTCCAGAAGTTTTACACGTTCAAAGTTGACCCTTGTAAGATCGAATATCAAAATTTGGTCAAATCAATAGCTCTTAACTCAACTTTTCTCTAAGTGTTTCCTATGAACATTTTTTACCTCGATAGAACTTTTTACACTGGGAAAATCATCATGAAACTTATATTCATATATAAATTATTTTAGAGTTTACACACATAGGAATAACGGTTCAAATTTTAGCTCAAAAATGCGGGATGTTACAATTATAGTGATAAGATGGAGTAGTATTCCTAGAAGAGTGTTGAGTATAGGGTCCCATAGCTTAATCTAGAACCTTTTAACTCTGGGTCATACTTTAACATGGAAGAAAGATGCAGTTAGACTCAGTTTATTAAAGTTATGTATTCTGCAGGAAAATTATAATATTAAAATGATGAAGTGTGGTATCGTAGCTGAAAGCATGGTTGAGAAGCGTCTCTAAATTTCAAGGGCTATTAGATATATCATTTAAGGTAGAAAGCGCTTCTATTCTCCTATCCTGGGAAAATATTATTCGTGTCCTATATCAATTTTAATCAGGTAGAGGATATACGGAAAATTCATGCCTTATGTTGTTATGATCATGTTTTATAGATCTCATGCCAAGATCATGTCTATGTCAGGTCTCATTATCTCATGATTCGTGATTACATGATTTATTTGGTGATGCTATAAGCTCTTTTTTGATTCCTATGTATGTTTTATTGAGGGAGAATTCCTAATGTTAAGTTACATTCTTTATTCTGTACTTTTAGAGCTTTACTAATTTTCTACCCATCATTCGAGGATGAATGATTCCAAGGGTAAGATAATGTAACAACCCACATTTTTGGGCTAGAATTATAACCATCATTCAACGTGTATAAACCCAAATTCGATGATTTTTATATAAATATAAGTGTCATGATCATTTACCAAGTGTGTAAAGTGCTTTCGATGTGAAGAATGTTCATAGGAAATAATTAGAGCAAAGTTGAGTTGAGAAATTTTGTCATCGATCGAATTTTGGTATTTGATCCTACAAGGATCAACTTTAAACATGTATAAATTTTGCAATATATTAAATTTTGGATATCAAGACGCACCAAATAAAATATAATTGAGTCATCTTTCCAACACCATTGATTTTGCCTTAATCAGATACCTGAGTAAAAAGTTATAAAAAATTTTGTGAGGAAAACAGTGAGGGTCCAAGATATGGGCATGGAACACCTTGAGTGCTCCACGATAAGAGCATGACATGCCTTGTGTGCTCCGAATTAAGGGTTTGGAAATCCCATGTTCCCAGAGAGGCTGAAGCTCATGTTTCTCTTTAGTTTTTCAAGGGCAAACTAATCATTTACGACCTAAAATCATCCTATGACTAATGCTAATGTGTTACTCCTCATCCCATAATCCAAGTACATGATTTCTTGTAATACCCTATACTTTTCTTAGTCCTGTTTAGCTTCTAATGTGTAAAGGGTTAACTTTAAAAATGAATAACTCTTGATACATGTAGAATTTTCCTGTTCTAGACCCATCGATGTGTAGATAATTGAATCAACTATCCAATGATATCAATTTTTCCTTAATCCGATACTCAGTTGAGAAGTTATGGAGATTTAAGTGAAAAATGGTAAAGCACAATGATATCACCGCGTCAAGGTTAGGCGCAGATTCGCAATTGTTCGATTTCCAGTGAAGCACTAAGATAAGCCCGCATTGTGGTGAAGTCTAAATTCCCACTCGTCCTGTTTCCAGTAGCTCACCGTAATTGACCAGTATCGCACCAGGAATTGCGGTGGAGCATAGCACCGTACGCGGTGGAGTGAAAAATGGTACTCGTCTTTTTCTACTAACACAACATGATTACGTTGCGTCGCGCCATGGTGCAAAACCGCACTCGTCCCTTTTCCAGTAAGCCACCACGATAAGCAGCGGGTCGCATTGAGGAGCAAAATTAGGATTTCCAATTCTAAACAAACTTTTGCAAAGGGAAACCTAGTCATTTATCAAGCCCCCAAATCTTGTAAAACATAATATCAAGCCTATTCTAAGCATTATACGCTCACTTTTCACAAAATTACTCGCCAAGAAAACCTAGAGTTTCAAATTTCAATCCTCAAGAACTCTAAATTTCACCATTCTTTTTCCAAGATAACCCAAAATTCAGAATTGCCAATTCAAGAACTTCAAGAATCAATCTTCAAGAGCATAAATAGGAACTCAAAGTTCAAGCTTCTTCAATTATTCATCAATTAAGGTATGTGGAGTTTTCAACAAGAATAATTCTTTCATCCTTGTGCCCAAAATTAGTTTTAAAGTTGATTGTTATATGAAATTATATGAATTTCAATTTAGGGTTTATACCCACCTATTACTATTTGAAGATCTGGAGATTTTAAGTGATTTAGATCATGAATTGCATATCTACTTTCGTATTTTCATGTGTATGACATTAATTTTCAGATTTAGAATTGTACTATCAATTCTCTCATTATTAAGCATGAACTTTATGATGATTTCACATGAATTTGACACATGGTTTATTAATCCTTAGTTGAATATTAATATTTCAAGAAGAACTATGCTTTAAGCCCCCTATGATTAGTTTATTTTTAAATTCTGATAAATATTTGATCTTTTGATCCTCAGTCAAGATATGGAATTCACTTTATAGTTTTATTATAGTTTACAAAAAATAGATTAGTTTGGTTACAGCTTAAAACAAATAGATGCATAATTGGTGTTCATTATAAACCCTTATGCTAGTTTTAAAGTGGATTTCCTACAAAATGAGCAGACAGATTAAAGAGAGATGTATTTAGCACCGAGTTGCGTATGTTCATATGCCCCAGAACTACAAGCCAATGTAGGTTTAGATTATTAAATTATTCTTATTTCTATATGGATGTCAAATACAAATGTGATCACTTAGATTAGGTTATACTTCTTGGAAAAAGTATGACACCTCTCCCCAATGAAAGGTTTTTTCATAAGAAAATTAGACGTTACTTCATGTTAGCTCACATGGTTTATGTCGGTTAGAAGAACCTCCCTAAAGCCTACAGAAAAGAGCAAAGAATAACATAAAAGCTTTTAGAAAATAAGTGTAAAGGCTCACAATTTTGTTCAGGTATTGTTTTATATAAGTCATTAGCTACTAGATTTCATCTTCCAATTTATAGATACAAAGGTGAGTCCTTTTACACTTAGCATGTGTGATTTGAAAATAGAATACCAGTACAACTTTCAAAACTAAGTGTATGACTCATAAGATTTATACAGTATGTTTTATCACTCATGATTCATGATTTATAGCTTTCAATTATTCCAGCAAATGTGAGTTATTTATACTTAGAATTCATTACTTTACAAGTTTATTTGAACAATGAGATACTATTTTACTTATGCATTCACCCCCATATACTCAGTACATTACAGAATTACTGATCTATTTATATGTCTATGTGCTACATTATCTCATAATGTAGGTTCAGGTGCTTAGTTTCAGCAGCGTGAGTTATTTTGAGCATCTTGATCTACATCCCGATAGTTGGTGAGTCCTCATAGTTTGAGGACCCAGTTATTCAGAATTTCTAGTTCATTACAGTACTTGATTCAGTATTTTTAGTCAGTTCGAGTTAGCTGCGGGCTTGTCCCAGTGGTTCTCTAGTTATTAGTAGTAGAGGCTTGTTAGACTGCTAATTATGGTTCAGATTTATAGTATTGATTGTACAGACTTTTAAGTCAAATACTTTCAGATATCATGTTCGGATAATTTCAGCATAGCTCAGAAAGAATTTTGTATTTTAGCTTTGAGTATATATCTATATTTCTTTATTATGAGCTTTAGACTAATAGAAGGCTTACAGGGTTAGCTTAAGGTTATTCGTAGTCTTGGGCATCGTATGATGTCTCGAGACCCATTTTTGGGGCTTACAACTTGGTATCAGAGCCAAAGGGAGTCCTAGGGAGCATACAAGCCATGTTATGTAGAGTCTTGATCATGGGTATGAAGTGTGCCACATTTATGAACAAGAGGCTATGGGACATTTTAAGGAAATCATCTCTTTCTTTTATGATCTATCGTGCTTACAGTGTCTCTATCTACTTTTAACTTGTGCTCTTACATGATAGTTGAATATGCCTCTTCATCAAGCTAATACATGCAGAAATGATAACCGGCCACCCTCTGAATGAAAATGTATCCTATGTTGAATTTTGGGCTGCCTTTCAGGCGTTAGCCCAAGCTGTCACTGCCAATGTTTAGGGCAACCATCAAGCAGCAGTCCCACTTCAGAAGAATAAGGATTTAGCAGTAGCCAAGATTCTTGACTTCATGAGAATGAATCCACCTGAGTTCTTTGGGTCAAAAGAAGGTGAGGACCCACAGCTTTTCTTAGATGAGATAAGAAAGATCACCCAAATTATGAATATTACTGAGGAAGAGAGTGTAGAGTTATCATCCTATAGGCTAAAGGATATGGCGTGTGATTGGGTGGTTATGTAGAACAATGGTAGAGTTGAGAATGCAGCTCTTATGAGTTGGCAAGTATTTTAGGATATATTTCTAGATAGGTTTTTTTCGCATGAAATGAGAGAAGCTAGGGTAGAGGAGTTTGTGACCTTGAGGCATGGCTCAATGACAGTTATGGATTATAGCATTAAGTGCAATTAGTTGTCTGAGTATGCCCCTGATACGATGGTTGACCCTAGGGCTAGTATGAGTAAGTTTGTTACTGGAGTATTTGTTTGGTAGTCAAGGAATATAGGACTGACATGCTTATTAGGGACAGAGATATTGCTAGGTTGATGATTCATGCTTAACAGATTGAGGTAGAAAAGTTAAAGGAGAGACAGGAGGGAAATAAGAAGGCTAGAACCGAGCAGTTTGATTATGGCCAGACAATGTTTGGAGGGGGAAACCGTTCACAATTTCAAAATTGCCCATCTATGCCAACGCCATTTTCAGCCAGTGCTATCGCCTCCAGAGCTAGACAGGAGCATTAGAGTAAGACTTCTATGTCCATATCTCAGAATAATATGAGCGGAAAACCTAATTATCCTCTATGTTCTAAGTATCGTAAGAATTATCTTGGTGAGTGTTTGTTGTGACAGAAAGGTTGATATGGTTGTGGTAAGTTGGGACATAGAATCAAAGAGTGTTCTCGTGCTAAGAAAGGAAATGGGTATGTTCATCCCCAAACTCAGGCTACTAGCGCACCATCTTCTCTAGGTCGCCCAATCCTTCCTATGGGCACATCATCCAGTACCAGTGGCGGTCAGTGCCAGAATCACTTTTATGCTTTACCACCTCATCAAGAGTGGGAGAGTTCACCAGAAGTTGTTAATGGTATACTTCATATCTTTCATCTTGATGTTTATGTGTTGTTAGATCCAGGGTTTAATTTCTCTTACATGACCCCACTAGTTGCAGTAAATTTTGTAATAGGTGCTGAAAAGATCCCTAAGCCCTTCTTAGTTTCTACCCCAGTGGATGAGTTAGTTATTTCTGAATGAGTCTATAGAAAGTATCCTATCACTGTTCTTCATAACACCATGTTAGCGGACGTAATAAAACAATATATGGTCAACTATGACCTTATTATGGGCATGGATTGGCTCCATTCCTATTATGCATCTATAGATTGTCGCAACCATGTGGTGAAGTTTCAGTTTTCAAATGAACCAATCTTTGAATGGGATGGTAATTCAGTGTCTCCTAAGAGTAATTTCATATCTTATCTTAAAGACAGAAAGTTGATATCAAAAGGGTGAATTTATCATCTAGTTAAAGTCAAGACACTAAGTCTGAGGCTCCAATAGATCAGTCATCTCATGTGGTCAATGAGTTTCCTGATTTTTTTCCCAAAGATTTTCCAGAGGTAGCTCCTAATAGAGAAGTAGAATAGGTATTGACCTTCTTCCAGGTACTCAACCCATCTTTATTTCTCCATATCATATGGCTCTAGCCAAGCTTAAAGAGTTAAAAGAACATCTTAAAGACCTCTTAGATAAAGGTTTTATAAGGCCCAGTTTCTCTCCATGGAGCACTTCCATCCTATTAGTGTGAAAAAAAGATGGTTATATGTGAATGTGCATTGACTATCATTAGCTGAATAAAGTCATAGTCAAAAACAAATATCCTCCTAGGATTGATGACTTATTCGACCAACTCCAAGGTGTAAGTTAGTTTTCCAAGATAGACCTTAGATCCAGCTATCATCAGCTTAGAATAAGGGAATGTGATATTCCAAAGACAGTTTTAGAACCCGTTATGGTCATTTCGAGTTTTAGTCATGTCCTTCGGGTTGACAAATGCCCTAGCAGCCTTCATGGACTTGATGAACCGAGTGTTCAAATAGTATTTGGACATGTTTGTCATGGTATTTATTGATGATATTCTTGTCTATTCTAATAGTAAGGAAGACCATTCAAACCATCTTAGAATTGTGTTGCAAACTCTTACAGATCACCAGTTGTTTTCCAAATTTAGCAAATGTGAATTTTGGCTAAGATTAGTAGCTTTTCTTGGTCATTTTGTTTCCAGTGATGGCATTAGAGTTGATCCCCAAAAGATAGGACCAATAAGAAACCATCCTAAACCTATCTTTCCATCAGACATCAAAAGTTTCTTGGGTTTAGCTAGCTATTATAGATGTTTTGTTAAGGTTTTTTCTTCTATTCCATCCCCTATATATAGATTAACATAGAAAAAAGTTAATTTTCAATGGTCAGATACTTGTGAGAAGAGTTATCAAGAGATGAAGACTTGACTCACTTCAGCCTTAATTTTAGCACTACTCGATGGTACAGATGGGTTTTTTGTATATTATGATGCTTTTAGAATTGGTTTGGGTTGTGTTTTGATGTAGAGAGGTAAGCTTATATCGTATCCCTCTAGACAACTTAATCCTCATGAAAAGAACTATCTTACCCATGACCTTGAGTTAGCTGTTGTTGTTTTGCATTGAAAATCTGGAGGCACTATCTTTATGGGGTGCATGTTGATGTGTTTACGAACCAAAAAAGCTTGAACTATGTGTTTACTTAGAGGGAGTTAAATCTTCATTAGAGAAGGTGGTTAGAATTATTGAAGGATTATGATATAATTGTGTATTGTATCATCCGGGCAAGGCAAATATAGTGAAAAATGCCCTTAGTAGAATGTGTATAGGCAATGTTGCTCATGTGGGAATGATACGAGAGAATTAGTTTGAGAAGTTCACCGGTTAGCTAGATTGGGTCTGAGGTTAGCTGACTCAGCTGAAGGGAATGTTTGGGTTTAGAGTAGTTCAGAATCTTCTCTAGTTTCTGAAGTGAAAGAGAAGCAAGATAAGGATTCCAGTTTTGTCAAACTGAAGGGTTCCATTAAAGACCAAAAGGTAAAGGTTTTCTCCCAAGGTTAAGATGGTGTGTTGAGATACCAAAGTAGATTTTGTGTGCCATGTGTTAACAATTTGAGGCAGTGGATCATGGCAGAAGCACATTGTGTGTGTTACTCCATTCACCCAAGAGCCACCAAGATGTACCACGTTTTATGGGAAGCCTATTGGTGGAGTGGTATGAAGAAAGATATAGAAAAATTTATAGCCAAGTATGTAACTTATCAACAGGCTAAGGTAGAGCACCAAACACCTGGTGGCACATTACAGGAGTTTGGTATTCCCACTTGGAAGTGGGAAGAGGTGAATATGGACTTCGTGACTGGATTACCCCATTTGCATCGATAGCATGATTTGATTTGGGTTATTACAGAAAGATTGCCCAAATCAGCCTATTTTTTGCTAGTTCATATATCCTACACAGCTAAAAATTATGCTAAGCTGTATATTAAAGAGTTAGTTAGATTCATAGAAGTCCCTTGTCCATCATCTCAAATAGGGGTATTCAGTTTACCTCTCAGTTTTGGAAAGCCTTTCAGAAGGGTCTTGGTACCCAAGTTTATCTCAGTTCAGCTTTTCATCCACAGATAAATGGTCAGGCAGAGAGGTCCATTCAGACTCTAGAGGATATGTTAAGGGCATGTGTTCTTAATTTCAAAGGTATTTGGGATGACCACTTGTCGTTGATCAAGTTTTCCTATAATAACAACTACCATTCTAGTATTCAGATGGCCCCATTTAAGGCTCTGTATGGGCTGAGATATAGATCACTATTTGGTTGGTTTGAAGTAGGTGAGGTGGCTTTGATTGGTCCAGATATGGTGTTTGAAGCCATGGAGAATGTTCAGTTGATTCGAGAGAGATTGAAAGTAGCTCAGATTCGTTAGAAATTGTATGCAAACGTAAGAAAGAGAGATCTTGAGTTTGAAGTAGATAATCTTGTGTATTTGAAATTTTCACTCATAAAGAGGGTGAAGAGATTTGGAAAAAAGAGAAAGGTTAGTCCTCGATATGTGGATACCTAAAGGATTTTGAGTCAGGTGGAAAAGGTAGCGTATGAGCTTGAGCTACCTGCAGACTTTTCATCATTTTATCCAGTGTTCCATTTGTCCTTATTGAAGAAGTGCATGGATGATTCAGCTGTTGTGGTCCCTCTAGAAAGCACAGATATTCAGAATAGCCTTTCATATGAAGAGCTTCTAGTAGAGATTCTTGATCATCAGATCCGTAGACTAAGGAACAAAGAAGTTTCCTTGGTAAAAATTTTATGGTGAAATCACTCTGTTGAGGGTAATACTTGGGAAGCAAAAGCATACATACAAACCAAGTATCCTCATCTCTTCTTTATGAACTCGGATTCAGCCTAAGGTAACAGTATTCCTTAATTCAATTCCTTTCCAGTCCCAAATTCATGCATATAGTTTTCTTCATGTAAATTTGTGCATTCGTAGATTAGTTGAGTCACTCAGTATATTTTAGATTCAGTCAAGCAGTTTTGTTTCAGTTATGCATACCAGCATATAGTCTCAGTTCCTCAGTATCCTTAGTTTAAATAGTCTCATTCGAGGACGAATGTTCCCAAGGGGGAGATATTGTAATAGCCCATACTTGTCTTAGTCTTGTGTAGCTCCTAGTGAGTCAAGGATTAACTTTAGAAATGAATAACTCTTAATACATGTAGAATTTTCCATTTCTAAACCCACCAGTGTGTAGATAATTGAATTATTTTTCCAATGATATCAATTTTGCCTTAAATAGACACTTGGTTGAGAAGTTATGGCAATTTTAGTGAAAAATAGGAGAGCACCACATCGGGGTGAGGTGCGGAATTGAAATTGTCTGATTTCTAGTGAAGCACCGTGATTAGCCCGCATCACGGTAAAGTCCAAATTCCCACTCATTTTTTTAGTAGCTCACCGCGATTGGCCAGTGTCGCTCTATGAATTGCGGTGGAGCATAGCATCATGTCGCGGTGGAGTGCAAAATGGCTCTCAACCTTTTTAATGACGCAACGCGATTACGCCGCATCGCGCGGTGCAACATCGCACTTGTCCCTTCTCCAGTAAGCCGCCGCGATAAGCAGCGCATTGCGTTGAGGCCCAAAATCAGGATTTCCAATTCTGAACTAATTTTTACAAAGGGAAACCTAGTCATTTCCCAAGTTCCCAAATCGTGTAAAACACAAGATCAAGCCTATTCTAAGTATTATACACTCACTTTTCACAAAATTTCTCTCCAAGAAATCCTAGAGTTTCAAATTTCAATCCTCAAGAACTTCAAATTTCACCATTCTTTTTTCAAGATAACCCAAAATTCAAGATTCCCAATTCAAGAACTTTAAGAATCAATATTCAAGAGCATAAATAGGAACTCAAAGTTCAAGCTTCTTCAATTATTCATTAATTAAGGTATGTGGGGTTTTCAACAAGGATAATTTTTTCATCCTTGTGCCCAAAATTAGTTTTAAAGTTGATTGTTACATGAAATTATATGAATTTCAGTTTAAGGTTTATACCCACCTATTACTATTTAAAGATTATGAGATTTTAAGTAATTTAGATGATGAATTGCACATCTACTTTCGTATTTTCATGTGTATGGCATTAATTTCCATATTTAGAATTGTATTATCAATGCTTTCATTATCAAGCATGAGCTTTATGATGATTTGACATGAATTTGATGCATGGGTTTTTAAGCCCTAGTTAAATATTGTTATTTCAAGAAGGACTATGATTTAAGCACCCTATGATTAGTTTATTTTCAAATTCTGATAAAGATTTGATCTTTTGATTCTCAGTTAAGATATGGAATCCATTTTACAGTTCCATTACAATTTACAGAAAATAGATTAGTTTGATTACAGTTTAAACTAGACAGATGCATAATTGGTTTTCATTATAAATCCTTATGCTAGTTTTTAATGTGGATTTCCTACAGAATGAGCATATAGATTAAAGGGAGTAGTATTTAGCACCGAGTTGGGTATGTTCACATACCCTAAAAATACGATCCAACGTAGGTTTAGATAATTCAATTTATTTTCATTTCCATATAGATGACAAATACAAATGTGATAACTTAGATTATGTTATACTCCTTGGCAAGAGTATGACACCTCTCCCCAATGTGAGATTTTTCCCATAAGGGAACTAGATGTTGGACTCCATGTTAGCTCATATAGTTTATGTAAGTTAGAAGATCCTCCCTAAATCCTATAGAAAAGATTAAAGAATAACAAAATAGCTTTTAGAAACTAAGTGTATAGGCTCATGATTTTGTTCAGATATTGTTTTCTATAAGTCATTAGCTACTAGATTTTAGCTTTCAGTTTACAGATACAGATGTGAGTCCTTTTACACTTAGAATGTGTGATTTGAAAATAGAATTCCAGTACAACTTTCAAAACTAAGTGTTATGACTCATAAGATTTCAGTACGTTTAATCACTCATGATTCATGATTTATAGCTTTCAGTTATTCCAGCAAATGTGACTCATTTATTCTAAGCATTCATTACTTTATAAGTTTATTTGAACATTGAGATATTATTTTACTTATGCATTCACCCTCATATACTCAATACGTTACAAAAGTATTAATCCACATATACGTCTATGTGCTACATTGTCTCATAATGTAGGTTTAGGTGCTCAGTTTCAGCAGCGTGAGTGATTTTGAGCATCTGCATCTATATCCCGACAGTTGGTGAGTCCTTATAGTTTGGAGACCCAATTATTCAGAATTTCTAGTTTATTACAGTAGTTGATTCAGTATTTTTAGTCAGTTCGAGTCAGTTGAGGGCTTGTCCCAGTGGCTTTCTAGTAATTAGTAGTAGAGGTTTTTCAGACTGCTAGTTAAATTCAGATTTCTAGGGTTGATTGTTCAAACTTTTAAGTGTAATACTTTTAGATATCATGTTTGGATAATTTTAGCTTAGCTCAAACAGAATTCCGCATTTTAGCTTTGATTATATATCTATATTTTTGTATTATGAGCTTCATATTTAGTAGAAGGCTTACAGGATTAGCTTAAGGCTACTCATAATCTTGAGCACCGTGTGACATCTCGGGACCCATTTTTGGGGCATTGTATTTCTCTTCTCCCAAACCCTCAGGAACACAAAATTTGGGTTCTTCTCCAATGTTCAACTTCCAAGGCTTCAAATTCAAGTTCTTCTCAAATTCCTTCCATCTCTCTTGTTTTTAATTGTCTTCTACTTTGTGAAATTACTTAAAATTCTCATTCTTTAATGGTTGTTTAAACTAGAGTTGAGGATTCTGGATTAATATGTACTTGCATTGGTTTTTCCTTGTTTTAATGATTTTTTCATGGTTTAAATGATGGGTTGTAAACTGAAATTGTGTCTTATGATAAGGATTGAATTTGATAATATGATTTCATAATGTTTACGGCTTTTGCATGAAATAGACATGAACCTCAATCCACTTCATGAATTTGATTTTGAAAGAGATTTTCATAGTGTTTAACCCATCTTTTGAAATATTACATGATTAAATGGAAATGGTATGGAATTGATGGAAAATGGTTTACATTGAATTTTTGAATTGGAATTTAGAGTTTAAATAATAAATGGAAACTGTATGGAATTATATGGATGGCTTGTAAGTCTATTGGTATGACGATACTAAATTGGAAATTGCTTAATAAATGAATCTATTAGTAACGGTTTATGAAAAGAATTATTTTAAATTGGAATAAAGGGAATTCTATAGCTTCACCGAGAAGGTATAGTCCCGGGGAGACAAACACCAGAAACCATATTTGATGATGTTGGGGGGTCTATGACCACTGTGTTTTCTTTACGCAGTATATTTTTAGAAGGCTATCGCCATAGTGTCTTTAGCCAAACTTCCTCGGTTCATGCGGCTAACATTGATTGGGCCCTTCCAGCAGAAGATCCGGACCCATATAGCCTGTAGGTGCTTGAAAGTCGGTATAAGCTACATAGTTCAGGACTAAATTTTTAAATAGTTATTTTTCATTTTCCTCGCCCCCGTATCCCGGCATTCTATTATCTTGATGGTTGTTGAACATATGTTTTATGACTGATTTTTGATAATGTACATTTTATTTCTTTCCTTGAGTTGTATTTCAATATTCACCGTATTGACCGATCCATATGCTACATCATTTCATGATATAGGTTCGGAGTTATTTTCTTGTAACCGTGTACACCGTAGGTTATTCGCTATCCTATTGGGTAGCTGGTGAGAAGTGGTGAGCTCTCCATTATCCATACAGGATTTGTACTTTTCACATATATTTCTATAATGACATTTCGTGGTTTTATGGTATAGTCAGAGTCATGTCCTGATGTAGGAGTTATTCTTAAAGTTAGAGGCTTTGTAGATGGTATGGATTGTTGTTTTGAATCTTGTTCTTAAGACATGGATACTACCTATTTGGGTTGTTATTTTTTGGACTTGATTTTGATTTACAAAATTCTTTTTATGGTTTACCAAGATCTTTATATAATGGGTTGGCTTCCGTATATTTATTATTTTACTATGCTTATGATGGAAGGCTAAGGGGTCATCTCAGACCTTAATTGGTTTGGGGTGACCGTCACGGTCAGGACCCTAGTTCAGATCATGACAATGATTGTCCTGAGTTATTATAACATTTTTCTAATTCTTTACAAAAATGGTCACTACCATGCTATCCTTTATTATTTGGTCTCACACAAAAAAAGATGCAATAGCATAATATATTTTCTTTGCAATAGAATGTTTCAGATCTTCCTTTGGTATGAGGTGAACTATCATGTTACCTTATTTGAAGTTATGCCTAATTTGGATATGCCTTAGCTGGAGCATTAATCGTATGGAAGAGAGAACTAAAGATTGACAAAAGTCATTTCCTTTACTGGATATGCCTTAGTTGGAGCATTAATCATTTGGAAGAGAGAACTAAAGATTGATAAAAGTCATATCCTTTACAGATTAAGTTAATGATATTTGTTCTATCCGTTTCAATTTTTAAGGGGAGAATGCCTCTATGGTAACCTTCTTGCAAAATAAATATATATGCATGGAATGGAGAGTTAGTAAAAGATTTAATCGGAAAATTGATTATCCAACTTCTATTATTGGTTTGTTATTCCTAAAGATACCTGCTATACTACTTGTATGGTTAATTTTTGGAAAGCTCCATTAATATTGACATTATACCAATTTGTTAGATTGTATCGTGCAATTTAAGATAATTTTTTCTGTTGGGTTCAATTAGAGTGAATGGAAAATGGACACAATCCTTTGAGGAAAAGACACATTTTTTTGGAAAAGGAGTAATGGAAAAAGAGTGACATTTGGATAGTTGTGTCTGTTCAGAAAAAAGACACAATGTTTAGAAAGAACAGACATGACTCTTCCAAAGGATTCACCTTTTCGGATGAACCATTGCCACCTTTCGGAAAAGGACACTTTATGGCTATATAAACCTGTATTTTTTCCATAGGTTTAGTATGAAAAATTTCTGGATAAGAAAAATATTCTCTTGCTTCTAAAAACTCTGTGTGATCATCTCCCGTTGAGTGAGTTTGAAGAAAATCAGAAAGTTTGAGGTACCGCTACATTCTGGTTGTAAAGCCATTTTACCCTAGGAGGAAAATTCCGCAACCTCTAGTACTTGAGGGGAATTATTTCCTTAAGGGCACTCTGTGAATTCGCAGGACTTGGCTTTTTTCTGCTTCATCTATTTTTCTTTAAGAAACTGAAAACATACTTCTTTGAAAAATTATTTTGATCTTGTGTTAAAGGTGTTGGACAACTTCATAAGTGTTCTTGATTTATTCTTGAACTTGTGTTGAAGTAGGATTTCAAAAATACAGATTTTGTGTACCCGAAAAACAACAATCTTAAGGAAATAACTTACTAATCTGTATTATTTTGTTTACTATTTTTTCAGTAAATATTTAAACTTCATATTGATAGTTCTTCAACTTTTTGAACTTGTGTTTGAAGTTCTTGAAACTTTATTTTGATAGTTCATAAGTTGGTTGAACTTCTGTTGAAGTTCTTAACATTTGGTTTTCCTATTTTTCAGAAAATAGTTTGAACTTCATTTTGTTGATGTTCATAAGTTGGGTTGAACTTATTGTTAAAAGTTCAAAGTTATAAATACAGAGTTAAAACTTCATTTGATTGTTCATATGTTAATTTGAACATGTGTTTGAAGTTATTGTTGAAAAATACAGATTTTATCAAAATTCAGAAAAACAACATTAAGGAAAGTATAAAAATATTTATTTTTGTGCTTGTTTGGTGAAACAAAAATTATCGCCATTTATAAATCAAGTATTTGATTAATCTATATTGGGTATGATTTTGTGGAGAATAAAATCTTTTGATTTCGACTCCCTCGATTAGAAGAATATAAAACTTCATCTAGAAATCAATATGAGAATTTGGTTCGAAGAATATAAAAACTTCACCGATTCGTTAAGATCTCTGTATTGGTTTCTGAAGCTTAAAATCTGTGGAATTTCACTTTGTTTGAATTTGATTATGATTTGAAGTCATAAAAACTTCTTCATATTTCATAGTTCATTCGGTTGATGATTTGAAGATATAAAAACTTCATCATTGACTTGAAAAAAGTTGACTAAAGATTAAATTCTTTATTATTAGTATTTTGAAATACTAAAGAGTATGTCAAAGATTGACAAGAAAATGACGAATGAAACTGAACAATAAATTAATTTGGTTGTGAATGGTGTTGTCCCAATGACTATCAATGTTGTGTCATTAAGTCATTCAAGTATTACTCTAGCAATGAAAATGACAGATAAATAGAAAAATATTTTGGTGTGAACTTCAAAGAATAGCAGCAAATGATGTCATTTTGACTGGCCAAACTTGCAATGCAAATGTTCACAAGTATAGATCCACATATTCTTAAAATAATAATAATAATTGGAAATTAATTGTCTGATTTGAAATATCTTATGAGTCATTCCATGATAGATGAGGATAATGAGTTGAATGAAAAAATCATCAATGATAATTGCAAATCCTGTTAAGGATGATGCTCCAAATAATAAGAAGATGAAGAAATCTTATGGAGAAGAATAGAGATCAGATAAACATGTTGGAAACAACTAGAAAGATTAAAAACCTATGTGAAATGATCACTGAAAGCAATCTACTTGGATATCCAAATTAATGATGGTTTAATTTAGGAGCCACTAGACATGTTTGAACGGTCAAAGAAGCTTTTGCTACTTATGATTTCGTTGGTCCCAAAGAAGTGATCTTCATGGGAATAATACAACAACCAAGGTTGAAGAAAGTGGGAAGATATTTCCAAAAGTGACTTTCAGCAGGGTATTGACTCTCAACAATGTTCTCCATGTTTCTACTATTAGGAAAAACTTAGTGTCGACAATATTTCTCATTAAAAATGAGTTTTAAGTGTGTGTTTGTTTTGGAGAAAGTTGTAATAATCAAGAATGAAACATATATAGGAAATGGCTATCTCAATGAGGACCTTTTCAAACTTTATGTAATGGTTATTGACTTGAAGAAAGTTGAGGCTTCTTCTTACTTGCTAGAGTGAAATGATTTGTAGCATAGTCGTTTAGGACATGTCAACTACAAAACCTTGCAAAAACTGATTAACTTAAACTTTTTGCCAAACTTTGAGTGCAATAAATCAAAATGTCAAATGTATGTGGAATTAAAGTATGTTAAGCATCCGTATAAGTCCGTTGAAAGGAATTCAAATCCCTTAGACTTAATCTACACTGACATTTGTGATATGAAGTCAACACCATCTCATGATAAAAAAAAATATTTTATAACTTTTATTGACTATGCAATAGATATTGTTATGTCTATTTGCTAAACAGTAAGGATGAAGTAATAAATGTGTTTAGAAAATATAAAACAGAAGTTGAAAATCAGTTAGAGAAAAAGATCAAAAGGATAAAAAGTGATGGGGGGGAGAATATGAATCTCCCTTTGCGCATATATGTGAAGAGAATGAAATTGTCCATCAAACTACGGCTGCGTATTTACCTCAGTCTAATGATATTGCGGAAAGGAAAAATTGAACCTTGAAGAAAATGATGAATGTCTTGCTAAAAAGTTTAGGTTTACCGCAAAACTTGTGGGGGGAAGCTATCCTTATAGCTAACTGAATACTCAATAGAGTTCCCCATAGTAAGACACTATCAACTCCATATGAAAAATGGAAAGAAAAAAAAACCAACTTGAAATATTTCAAAGTGTGGGGGTTTCTAGCAAAGGTCCAAGTTCCTATGCCTAAAAGAGTAAGGACAGGACCTAAGACGGTGGACTATGTGTTCATAGGATATACGAAAAGTAGTAAAGCATGTCGATTTTTGATTCATAAATCCGAATATCCGAATATCAATGAAAATATGGTAATTAAATTAGATAATGCTGAATTCTTTGAACACATTTATCTGTATAAAACTAGACATAAACAATCTAGTGAGGGGTCTAAACGACCTCGAGATGAACCAAGTGAGGATATACATAATGATGAGAATCCAAGACGTAGTATACGTCAAAGAAAATCAACTTCACTTGGATTGGATTTTGTAACATTTCTCTTAGAAAATAAGCCTCAAATGTTTAAGGAAGTGATGTCATCGTCAGACTCATCCTTTTGGAAAGTGGCAGTCAATAGTGAGATTGATTCAATATTAATCAACTATACGTGGGAGTTGGTTTATCTTCCTTGACATAATCATTATACTCACTCAGAAGCGAACCTAAGGTCAATATTGGGGTGCTCCGACACCCGTTAAATCCAACGCAAATTAAGTATAATTCTATAAACAATGTATTAAAATTGGTATCAGACATAGAAAAGCACCCATTAAACCAGAAGATAGATGGGTGCTTTGGTTTTTAGGTGAAACTTTAAAGCTAGCGTCAATATGTGTGTTTAGACCTCTCAGACACCTACGATCCCTAAATTCTAGGTCCGCCACTTTACTCACTTATAAATTGCCTTTTCTTAAAAGTTCTACTCCGACGACATAATAATATGTGTTGTAATTTTCACTTCATATTTTGAAATTCAATTAGAAAACTTTACATTTCCTACTCTTTTATTATTTTCTACTATATATTAAGTGGGAACAAGCTAACAGCTGATCATCATGACACCTTAGGATCTTTAATTTTTTTTCGTTAGGATAGACTACTCATTTTAGTTAGTTTTGATGCAATGTCTTGCTTGAACAGGTGGACATTATTGCTTTACTGGGCATCAAATGACTAAATTATCATGAACTTTTAGTCAGTGCCATTATGTCCTATCTTTTGCAATATGGTCCCCACAGATTTTTATAAATTTCTTTACAATCAAAAAATATTATTGGTCAAAACTGAATCTTTCTATAGCTTCCATATAATCTTTTGGACGGTTGGACCAATTTGGCCCTAGGCTTATATTATTTTTTCTTTTCTTATCAATCCTAATGGGTATTTTATTATTTTTTCCTTTCTTATCAATTCTATTGGGTATTTTATTACTCTTCGTTGTAATTTATTTGTGTTACTTTTATTTTTAGTTTGTTATATTAAGAATTATCTAAGAAGCATTATAAATAATTAACAAATTTGAATATCTAAAAAGACATAAAAATTTGGCAGACTTTGAAAATTCTATTTATACCACATAAATTGTGGATAAAAAGAATAACATATATATATATATATATATATATATATATATATATATTAAAATTTACATAAAAAGTCCTATAAATGACTAATTAACAACTTAAGTATTTGAAAAAATATAATAAAAAATTTGGTTGACTCCAAATTTCATCCGCATCACTTAAAATTGAGATACAAAAAGTAACATATTGAGCCCGTGCTAGGCTCCTATATCTAGTAACATACATATGCATGAATAAACATTACTAAAACTTTAGTATATTTAAATAAACTACAAAGCCTTGAAATTCTAGAAAGTAATGAAAATTATTGGACACCAAATGGTTAACACCAATGACAAACGTGATTAAATCTAAGATTAGATTATATACAATAATAATATAATAAATAAAAGATAAATAATTATAGCTACTTTCAAACTTGAAACATTGCTAAAAAGATGTGATTAAATCCGCAACAATATAATAAATAAAAGCTAAATAATTATAGCTACTTTCAAATTTGAAACATTGCTAAAAGGATGTGAAAACAAAGCATGAAGTAAATCAAAGGTATGCAACTCAAACATATCTATGGAGTGCTTTGTCTGAGTATTCTTTATCTTTTTCTAGAATAATAACTTATTAAGCAATTATGGTGAATAATATAGAAAAATGGCTTCATTTATGAAATTTTTTTGAATTTTTTTATTTTTTCTACATGGATTCGTATAACAAATTAAGGGGTCTTTTGGTAGAGTATATTAAAAAGAATAAGCATGTATTATTCTTGTGTATTACTTGTGCCTTGTTTGGTAAATTTTTTAGCCTGTGTATAACTAATTGCGTCTATTGTGTATTGAGGTTGTATTAATAATATCTCAAAATTTATGGTATTAGTATTAAGAATGGATCTAAAATATGCACTAGCGTGATTAAATACACAATTATTCCTCAAAATCTTTTCTGCATCCTTTCCAACATATATGTGGAGGGTATTTTTGTAAGAAAAAATAGCTTTTGTTTTTAAAAAATATGAAATTTATGTTATTTTTAATTCATCAAATCAAACACTGCATAGAAAAAATACAAGCATAACTAATTCAAGCATAAATAACACAAAAATTACTAATACAAGTATCACTAGTACATCGTATTATGTGTTATTCTTATACACTCTACCAAACGACCCCTAAATTTGACAATCATTGTCCAAAGCACGTTAGATGCTTTCATTTGAACTATATACGGGCACTATACTTTCAACTCCATGTTGCAGTGATTATCATCCTAGAAAAAATTATATTCTATATCAATTTTTGATGAAACTTTTTTTTGGCGTTACAATCAAAGTAGATAAATTCTAGCACCCATAATGATATTGTATTGGGGAAAATTATCGTAACAGAGCCGAGGTTATGTAGAAAATTATGTGGCGACCTTCACCAATCACTATAGTAAGGATCAATGGTGTTTATATGTTAAAAATTGCATCCCTTACATACAAGAAACTCTCAAGACGTAAGAAAAAGTGAATTAAAAAGGGGGGAGATAGACCTTAACATTTTCGGGCTACTTCATTCAACGTAACATGTTTGTTTTGGTCAATTTTTTAATCATAAATTTTCAACTGAAAGGAAAACATGAAAAATAATCAAAAGGGGATCAAAAAACCATTTTCAATTGTTCAATATGTGTCGCGCCCTATTTTTCTCGCGAAAAGCGGAATTTAACGTGACAATTCTTTTTAGGATGGTTAAAGAGTGAGAGTCGTCATCTAACGAATTAAGATGTGTTAGGGCATCATTCTATTACAAATTTATTTATTATTTAGTTTATTTTACCAGAAATTGGGCAAGGGTTCAAATTATCTTAAAAGAGAGGTGTTAAGCACCTTTCGAAGCCCACAAATGTGATTTCCGGTGAAATGCATATATTACGTGGGGATTCTATGTGATAAGCAAAGGTCATTTATTTTATTACTTTAAAGTTACTAAGTGAAAGAATAACCAATAAACAAGACACAAGACTTAATTATTTTTATTATTAATATTACCTAGATGATATATTAAATAAAACAACAAATCAGACAGGCGAGGTGACATAAGAGACACAATTTATATAGCAAAAATTTATTAAATAAGAAAATCTAAACTACCCCAAACAATTAAAATATGTAAAGTAAGTAAAGAGGAAACGAATTCAAAGGTTGGACAAGAATTTACTATTTATTATTCGAATCAAGACTGGGCTTATTAGGTGGAGACAATTTCGTATGTCGCATTGTCGGATTATGCTCGGATTAACTTCCTTCATTTTCGAAAGTCTACCTATCCTCCCACCTAGTTTGTTTATTAAACTTAGAGGCGTTCTAAAAAATGATAAAAACTAAAGTATCCTAAATGTCTATCCTTGTCCCAACTTAATGTCCAAGAGGCATTGGACTTTCAATTTTGGATTTGGTCTAGATAGAGTAAAGCTAGGCTACCTAATTAGACTCAAGGTTTACGACAAATACAACATATTGCACGAGCAAGTAACAAGTAATGGTCTCAAACAAACCTCTTAATTAATTAAAGATCGGTTAAGAGATAAGCATGCTAAACGAATAATTATTTATTTTAGTGTAATTAAAACTTATAGGCGTGCTTTCTAAGTGAAAAGCGAGTCGGTCGATATGATTAAAGGATTAAATGTGCTAAAAATATTAATTGATAATATGTTAAAAATTAAGTACATCAGAATAATTAACATGGTGGAAATTAGTGATAGGCAAAAGAAATTAGATGAAACATGTGAAAACTATTAAGTAAAGGCATTTTTAATATGCTAAAATTCATCTTAAAATGTTGAAAATCAATTAAATATGCTGAAAAATAAATAAAAATAATTTTAATATGCTGAATAGTGGGATGAGATCATAAATTCTTAAGGATTACAATGAACAAAACTCTTTTATTTATAGGGAAAAATACTCCTAGTTTCTGACTAAAAGACAGATACTTCAAATCCTGATAGATATCAACTAGATCTTGATAGATCTTATTAGATTTTGTTAGACATTCACTATAATGTAAATACATTTATAACACTCCCCCTTGAATGTTTAATTAAAATCTTACTAGAAAAAATTCAGTGGAAAAAAAAATTCAGTGAAGGAAAAAGAGTACATATCTCTAACAATACGCGTATAAGTTGCCTCATTAAAAGCCTTACAAGGAAAATCCAGTGGGACAAAACCTCGTAACGGAAAAAGAGTACAACATGTATCAACTTCCCCTAATGAGAACATCCTTGAACCTTTACATCCCTATCTTGTGCATCATCTTCTTAAAACTTGCGGTTGAAGGAGATTTAGTGAATAAATCAGCCACATTGTCACTTGAACGAATCTGTCACGTTAATTTCACCATTCTTTTGGAGCTCATATATAAAAAGTTTTGATGAACTGTGCTTCGTTTTATCTCCTTTTATGAATCCTCCTTTAAGATGTGCTATGCATGCTGCATTATATCCATATAAAATTGTAGGTACATTATCATATTTCAAACCATATTATTCTCAAATGAGATGTATCATGGACCTCAACCATACTCATTCTCGACTTACTTCATGAATAGCTATTATCTCAGCATGATTCGATGAAGTGGCTATGATACACTGCTTTGTATGTCTCCAAGATATGGCAGTATCCCTACATATAAACACATAGCCTATTTGAGATCAAAATTTATGCGGGTTAATTAAATACCCAGCATCAGCAAAATTAATAAGATCGATACTGCAATCTTTAGAATAATGTAAGATCATGTGTTTGATCCCATTTTGATGTCTCCTAATAGGAGCAAAACTATACCTTGCCAACAAATTAACCGAAAAGGCTATATCAGGCCTTGTAGTATTTTCAAGATATATTTTGTCAAGTAACAATATTTAATATTTCATGTGTGGCATCTTCAAGTGTGTGGAGTGCAAATCAAATAAGTTTTCACTTACCAAGATGCACCTTTGCATGTCACTTGATAAATGTTTCTACGTCAGCATGCTTAAATAAACGTAGAATTCGGATCCTCGTAATTTTTTACAATATTATGCCAATATTGTATCAAAGATATCATCGATAATATATCATTTTATATCGATTCACAATGTGACATAACATTTTGAGATCTCATGACTTCATTAGTTTCAGGTACCTGAACCTCTCATAAGGTTTCATGAAGTGTTATGTCGTTGGCTCTTCAAGAGCACATTGCCTTCTTATTATGATTATTTGCTCCTTATTTTTTAAGAATTATTTCATTTGGAATCGATTGGTCTGCCATGATTCATGCATGCGTAGACTTTGTCCTTTAAGGACATAAAATAAGAGCACTTCCAGCTTAAATATGAGATGCGTTCGGTATTTGGCTAGAATTATCTTTTGAATGAGGACCTGGTGATAATTCCTAATATATTTCATAGCTGTTTATAATCTCCCCCTTATGTTAGGAAAACTAACATACATCCTCCATAATTTTTGAGGAATCCATCTTTGTGCATTATGGTATATTCATTAATCGTATATCGCACATCAAAATTATTATATGAAATATTTGATTCATGACCTTGAACCAAATGAGAGGGGAGAAATAATCATAATCTATTGGTTAATGCATACAATGCTATTGTATGTAATATATAATATTTTATAAAAACACATGATGCTTTTTCTCATTAGCAATGATTTAGCTATTTATCGAAGACATTCAATGCCAAACCATTATCACCAAGATAAATTGTCTTCATTACACAATCTAAAAGTTGTGCTCTTAACTAAATTTTACTGAGCAAACAACTTTATGAATGTCAAACTATAGGTTGACAATAAATGTACATGTGATTATCTTATTGATGCATCTTTTCAACATATCACATGAAAGGTGAGCGGGCCCATATTCACCTTTTACATTTTTCAGATTTTGAGGTATCAAATCTCAATGTTAGTTGGTCCAACCAACTTATGATGAGAACAAGAAAGTTCATAAGGAATTTTCTAATTCTTCAATATATGTTCAACACTCAGTATGCATATCATTGACATGTCGCAATCGTATGTCAATGTATGATCTTTTATTCTAGTAAACTCCAAGTTTACCATGACATGTACCTTTTACACTTTAGTAAATTTCAGATTTACTATTACATAAATTAATTTCAGGTTTAATACTTTAGAAGTAGATTTCGAAATAGCTCATCTTAGTTATTCTGCCTCATTCGGAGGTAAGTTGTGATACTATCACAATCAAGTGCACATTTGTATTGATAAGCTTTACTAAATACCATCACATTCACCCGGGGAATGGATCTATGCTTATAATAATTAAAATTCTCATTCCCATGAATGAAATATAATCGTGTCTTAAGCCTATCAAATTGATAGCTTATAACCTTTTTTATGATATTGCTTCTTCAGGAGAAAATCGAGACATACATATGATCTAGAGAATTTTTCTCTAACATATCTTAAGATCATAATATGCGTGTGAAAATATCATCACTTTTGATGATCATTATCATATTGTCCCTCCACACGTATATTCGTCCATTCAATCACTTGTCTTCTTGTAGACATATTATGCACTGCTATTACATACACTTCAAGAATGAAATAAGTTGTCATATTTCAGACTTATCATATATTACTACCATACTCACTTCATGGAATAAAGCATATTAATGGGATATGTTTCATGACTTTTTATCAAACACCCATTATTTTGACTTAGCCATCATAATATCATCAATATGGTGTATTGAGATTCAAACTCAATATCTTATCCATATAAAGGCGTCTTAGGCAATAATTCAATGAGACTTGAACCCAACATATTATCATCCCTTTTTGATAATATTGTTCTTGAGGAATAAATTTAAAGCATGAATAATTCCGAAACACTTATTTTTCCTCAAATCCAATAATAATTATATTATTAGTAGCAAAAGAAAGATAGCATAAAGAATTACTAACCTTGTAATTACCTTTAGATTTATAATTTCACCTTGTTTGGCAGAGTCTCGTGCTAATAATGTGTTATAAAATAACAAAGAATAAATAAGAAGAGTAGAGAGAGAAGAGAGAGTAATTGTTATTTATCTTGAGGGACGAGATCATAAAATTCTTAAGGATTATAATGAACAAAACCCCTTTATTTATAGGAAAAAATACTCCTAGTTTCTTCTAAAAGACAGATACTTCAAATCCTGATAGATATCAACTAGATCTTGATAGATCTTATTAAATCTTGATAGACATTCACTATAATGTAAATACATTTATAACAGAAACCTATTTTTAAAGATGAAATTGAGTTTTTTATATTTTTTAAAATTATTTAAGAGCTGAAACTGATTTGTTATACTGCTAAAAAATTATGTAAAGGATGAAACTAATTTTTATTATTTAAAAGAAATTATCAAACAATTTTTTTATGGAAATATTATTGTATTAAAACAGAAACTGAATTTATTGTTGCAGAAAAATTATGAAACTGATTTTATTCAGAAAAGTATTAAAATTGATTTTTGCTGTTATTGCAGAAAATTCTTTATAGGCTGGGATTTAGATTTAATTGCTATCATGCTATTTAAATATTCTGAAAATCGAAGCTAGATGTTGAAAAATAAATTAAACATGCCGAAAACTAGTTAACGCAGTATAAGTTGATTTGACGTGCTCGAAGTAGAGTTAATTATTAATCTTAAAATATGCTTTCTAGGTGACAAACAAATTAATCAATTAATCCTAAATAATGTCTGCCTAAGTAATTCACATAATTCACACAATCCACATAATCCTTATCCCCTATAAATAGCCCCATACTTTTATTATTACATATAGCGGTTTATATATCAAATATAGAGATTAATGAATAATAGAACAAAGAGGAAAATCTAAACTAAGGAAGAAATAAGTCGCCTTCCCCCATCCCATAAACTTAAGGAAGAAATAAGTTGCCTTCTCCCATCCCAAAAACTCCCGACGACTCTTCAAATTCCATTCAATTACCTCCTAAGAAAACTTGTTAGAGAGAAAAAATAAATCCAAATACAACAACCAACATGCAACAAACATAGGGAGATACACAAACATGGAGTAAACTGTAAGACCCCATAAATTTCTTCATCGTCTAAGTCCCTTAAAGCGTGCCCAAAGAGTTCCTGGACTTAGAATTTTGGCTAAGTGTTGAGACATAGTTATTTCTAAAGCCTCAAAACTTTAAGGATTTTATTAACAAAGTTCCCGACCTTCGATAGTTGATATTTTAGCTAATTCATGATCAGGGAGGTCAATAGGTGGTCCCGGACAAGTTTCAAATTTTTCAGACCATGTTTAGTGTCCCAAAACAGTGGACCAACGCAATCTTGGCGCTCCGCATCGTCCATCGCGTTGGTTAATTTTTTTGCAGGAACTATCAGTCAAAGTACTGAGGCTTGGTGCGATATTCGCGTGACACATTGGTATCGGTCGATACCATTGATGTGTCGTGGAGCCAATCGCATCGATGCCCAATTTTTCAGCTTTTAAAATTCACGTTCAAGGGGGCAATTTAGTTATTTTTCCCCACCCTGCAATCAGTCATAACACGAAATCAAAGCCCCAAAACACCAAAGCATAACCTTTATCTCTCAAATTCATCAAGAACACCCCTTAGGGTTTCAACCCAAAGTTCAAGAAACTCAAAGATTCCACCATCACTTTTTGAAATTTCTTCAAGAATTGGAATCCCCAAACCAAGAGCATCAAGGATATCCATTCAAAGTGAATAGAGTCCCATAAGCAAGAATTCATCCAAAGTCCATAACCTAAGGTATGTGGGGTTTGAACAAGAACACTTCTTCCGTTCTTGTGCCCAAAGCTTTGATTTTATTATAGAATTTCATATTTTTACAAATGGGTTATATCCAATTTACTCTATTTTGAGTTTATGAATTTATAAATTGTTCAAGTCTTGAAATTGCATGTTATCTCAATTAATTATGCCTTGAATTGAGGATTTATGTTGTGAATTGTATTTCCCCATTGAGAATTGAGATTTTCAAGTGTTTTCAAGTTAATTGTTGAGAATTAAGCCTTATTATCATATTGTGATGATTCAAGTATATATGTTGTAAACCCAAGTGTGAATTTTGATACTTTTGAAGAGTATGTTATAATATGCTTTTAACAAGCAAGTACATAGATTTTTAAAGAAATATTTGGTCTTTGACCCTAAGGTAAGCTAAGGAATCCACACCTATCATTTAGTTCATGATTTAAAGAAAAGAGAAATATAATTGGCTTTCATTATTCAGTCTTGTACTATTTTAAGGTGGATTTTCTAAAAGTTCTGAGCCTAAGTATGGGAGTAGTATTTAGCATCGAGTTGGGCTTGATTCCAAGATTTCATACCCCAGAACTACGATCCACCGTAGGATTATGATTTACCCTAAGTGGGTTAATATAGTGATCACCAAAGTTAAGGTTCTATTCCGATGGCAAGGGTAGAACAACTCCCCCCAACGTGGGTAAGACGTTGGACCCCATGTCAGCTCACATGGTTTATGTCGGTTAGAAGAAACTCCCAAGTTCCCAAAGAGTCCCAAAGTTCCATAATCCCAAGTCTTTGAGTCCCTAAGTTTTCAAAGAAGTTCTTTATTCTCCTTAAGTTAAAAGTATATGTTTTGAAAGTTATTGTTTTAAGATTCCTTTCGTTTACAAGCTTTGAGAATAAGAGGAGAATATAGATGTTAGAACTAAGTACAATGACTCACGAGATTTATGCTACATGTTTCATTATTCATGATTTATGAGATTTAGATTTCAGATTTACTCAAGGTATGTGAGTCATTTATGTCAGCATGCATGATTTTATAAAGATTAATGTTACTGCTTAAATATTACATACTCAGTACATCCTCAAAGTACTGATTCACATATACGTCTGTGTGCTATATTATTTCATAATATAGGTTCAGGTGCTCAGTCTCAGCAGTGACAGTGATCTCCGAGTACCTTCATCTACACTTCCATAGTTGGTGAGTCCTCATGGTTTGAGGACCTATTTCCATGTTTTCAGTCTTCGTAGTAGTTGATTATTTATTTTCAGTTCAGTTTGATTCAATTGGGGGTTTGTCCCAATGACTCTCTAGTTCCTTAATAAGTAGAGGCTTGTCGGACTAGTAGTTGAAATTCTTCAAATTTCTAGTAATTGCTATCCAAATGATGTTTTGCAGTTATTTCAGTTCAGATTTGGTATAACAAAATATTATTGATTGGTTTATTCTTTCTAAAGTAAGTGTTAAAAGTAGTAGCAGGCTCAAAGGGTTATCTTAGGGCTACTTGTAGCCTTAAGCACCCTATGATGCTTCGGGATGAGATTTTGGGGCGTTACATAAACAAAAGCATTGCATCTATCTTATTTAGGGGAATACATTCTCTAAGTTGCACAAAATTTACCATACAAAAAATTGAAATTGCATCGATTGGGACTTATTTATTGATTATAGTAAATAATAATAAGAAAACTTTCAAGTGACACAAAGCGAAAGCACGGATCACCACAGGAAACTCAAGACCAATTCTTCGACAATAAGTGCAAATCAATAATAAGGTAATTTTTGTTTTAAAAGAAATGTGTAAAGCTTTTCTTTCTCATGTAAAGAGTTTTGAGATTGAAAAGTTGTTTTTGAATGAGAAAGAGGCTGACTTTATATATGCTAAGGGTTGTAAACCTTTTGCAAAAATAAAAATAGAAAAAGAATAATTTTAAAAAAATCAACCACAATATTATTTTCCTTAATCGAATAGACTGAATCAATTTGGAGCAAATTTACCATAAATAGGTAAGTAAAAAATATTTCTTGAAATAAATTTTAAAAAATTACAGACGTTCATCACCCTTAATGCTACCATATATCTATCTATCTATCTATCTCTCCCTCCCTCCCTCTCTCTCTCTCTCTCTCTCTCTCTCTCTCTCTATATATATATATATATATATATATATATATACATATTGATTTAAAAATATAAAGTAATTAATCATGTAGAATATTTACTAATTAAACTATTTAAATTAGGTGCAAAATCAGATTCAAATTTACCAAAAATATATTTCACAACATGTTAAGGCAAATCAACTATTAAAAATTACCAAAATAACTTAACATGGAGTTGTCGGCATTTCAAATCACGGAGTATGAGAACACAAGTCAAACATCAAGAATTACAATGTAACGCTAACTTCATAACAATAGCATGAACAGAGAATCATAATTTGGCAGAATTCAAACTCAAATCAAAATCAGGGTCAGAGCAAACAGTCATATAGATTTGGGGCTTTCACAATCGGGCAGTGTAAAAATGTAAATTAACATAGAATTAAGAGAATCAAGTCAACCTCATGTCACAAATACAAAAAATTTCATACTAAAAATTTTTTGAAGAAAGAAAAGGTTAGAAGAAGATGATAATATTAAAACAAATATCAACAAGGTACATAAACCTGAGACGGATTCATAGAAATCGTCATGAAATTTACACTTTTATTTGGCCAAAATTGGTCGGGATAGCCACGGTGTGGCGCTGTTTGTTGTTGGTTAGTGATGCATAGAGAGGGGAAGAGAAAGGAGAGGCGACGACTACTGGAGGTAGTCGTTGGATGGCTTCTCTAGTGGTGATAACCTTGCCACCGATGGCTTAGACCAGTGAAGTGAGAAAGATGACGGAGAGGGGTTTCTGGCCGGTTTCGTAGGCCAATCGCCCTTGCAGCTGGTGATAGCGTGCTCGCCAAACTAAGGGAAAGGAGAGGAGCGGTGGAGCGGCGGCAATAGTCGTCCGTCGGTGGGGCGTCACTGGTCTAAGAGAAAAGAAGGGGCGGTGGCTATGGGGTTTCACCGGTCATGGATACCCATCTCCGGTGGTTAGAGAGAGAGAGAGTAAGATACGACTGTCTGTGGAAAGTAAGGTTAAAGTTTGGGTTTTGATTAAAAAAGAAAGAAAAAGATAGTTTGATCTTATCCACTGGATCAATCTTGATCAATGATTGAGATTAAAATAACATAATGGTGATTTAAAAGTGGTTTAAAAATTAAATTTTAATTTGCGGTCAAAATTGATATGAAATAGGCTAAAATTGACACAATTGAGTACAAAATGGCTAAAAATTACACATATAGAAAAATATTATATGAACTTGGCTACTATTTTAATAATAATAATAATAATAATAATAATAATAATAATAATAATAATAGTAAGAGTAAGAGAAATAACGATAATAATAATAATAATAATAAATTATTATTTTAAATAAATCATATTAAATAAATGACACATAACATATTATTTTAACCATTAGTGATACCTACAAAATATGAATTTTCCCGAAACAACAACAACAACAACAACAACAACAACAACAACAAAAATTAATTACGAGTGTTTGTAAATTATGGGTATGAACATCAAATAATTCAATAAAAATTAAATTATGTAAAAATAATATATTTGAATTAATAAATCATATATAATAGAAAATGATAATACAAAAGTAATAACAAATAAATTATATATTTTCAACTCATGAATGTGACACATCGAAATTTATTTGATACCATAATAATGAGTGAAAATATTAATATTTAAAATTAATAATTTTGATGAAAATAGCAACCTAAGCGGAGCATTGGGAGGTCAAAGTTGGGCGTCAACAACTGCCTCTTCAATTTTTGAGAATGATAAAAGAATTATCAAGCAACGAAAATTGATATGGTAGCCAGTTTTGTCCAACTGAGGAGGGTTTGTTGGAATGAAAGTAACGAGGGTGGTATTACAATAGTGTAGCCAAAACTTTGGTTTTAAATCAGCTACATATCTCTGATTTTATGAGAATCAGGCCGTGTGTAGTTCTAGATTTAGGAACGGACAATATTCCTAAAGGATGCTAATGATAAAGGATGGGCATCAACAACAATATCATGGGTCAAAGAGATGGGAGTGAATAGGATTTAAAACAACGACGTAAGGAGAGGTATGAGAATAAAAGGTAAGCGAGTTTCAAGTTAAGTTTGTGCAACGGATGGACAAATAGGATGATATTCAAAAATAGGAGCAAAAATTATTTCTGTTTGTTATTCATTTCTTGCCTACGTACTTTCAGTATACTACATAGAAAGAGTTAGAACATGTGTGTCAATTAAGCAATTGTCACAAATATTCAATCATATGAGAATAAAAAAAGCATATTTGTTATAATGTCATATTGGTTGTCGGGCCTCTCGATGTCAGATTGGCTTTCGAGCTTTTTGATGCAGTGTCGGAGTAGCTGTCAGGATTTTTATTGTCAGATTAGCTGTCGGGCCTCTCGATGTAGTGTCAGATCAGCTGTCAAGATTTTTAATGCAATGTTGGATCGACTGTCGGGCCTCTCAATGCAATGTCAGATTGATTGTTGGGCTTGTCGATGTTGGATTGGCTGTCCAACTTCTCAATACAATGTTGGATCGGCTATCGCTCTTCTCAATGCAGTGTCAGATAGGTTGTTGGGACTCTCGATGCAGGATTATCTGTCGGGCCTCTTAATGTATTTTTGGATTGGCTATTTGGCTTTTTGATGTTGGATTAGCTATCGATCCTCTTGATGTGGTATTGGATATTGGGCCTTTCGAGTTGTTGTGGAGTAATTCCTGTATATATTCTTGTTAATCCTGCATTCACGGAAAAATTATGAGCTTGTAAAAGGGGGGAGGTTGATTTGTGCCTCTGTCTTTTTCTTGATGTCGTCAACTATTGTTGAGACTCGTCCTCATCTTCACTTACGTAGAGGAAATAAATAATTTTGAAATCATTTTTGGAAATAGTTATCGTTTGAAAGTGATAAGTAAAGCTTATTGTAAATAATATGAAATGTTGTTGAATCATTGATTGTGACATATTTCGAGACAATACAATATCTTATCAAAACTTGTTCTTTTGTCAAGAAATTTTTTAGGATCACCCAAAAATTTCTGCCCCAGTTATAGTTGTCTGTCGTAAAAGATCACAAAAGACTGCTTGTAAGTGTTTTTGAGGTCGTCTAAAAAATTCTACCAGTGTCATTGTTGTGCCAATTTCTTGTCGTTATAGAATTTTTGAGGTCCTTTCAAAAATTCTGCCCCAGTTATATAGTCATGCCAATGTCATGCCCTTATAGAATTTTTGAGGTTCTTTCAAAAATTTTGCCCCAGTTATATTGCTCATAGAAGGGAACTAAGAGAATTTTATTATAATGGGAATGCACCTCATAGGAGTGCCTACATAACCCCCTTAAATGAAAATCAGGTCAGACGTAGTTCTAATTATCATTTAGGGGGCATGAAATCAAGATTAAACATAATATCTCTTAACACCGTCTGAATTGATGGGCTTGGACCAAACCATGCTATCTATTTCTGCGAGTATGAGTGCTCCTCCTGTCTGGACTCGATGAACTACGTAAGGGCCTTGCTAATTTTGGTGAGAATTTTCCTTTTTCCTCATCTTGATGTGGAAAATCCCACTTTAAAATCAATTGTCCAAGTGTGAGTGTTTTATCTTATCTTCAAAATCTTCTACCTTATTAACAAATTCTTAGGGGAATTATGTTGTATGGTCTCGTTATATGTCAGAGTCTCAGATTCAAGATATTTTTTTAAAAGTACTTTTGTTGTAAGAAGGAGAAACAGAGAATAAGCTTTTATTAATGGTGCTAAAATATCTCAAAACATAGTGTTAAATAAAAAAGAAATAAAAATTAAAACCGCAGACTAGATCGAACATCGAGTCTATTTATTTTAAAAATCTTGAAAACAACATAAATCTGTCAAGTCTACCTAAGTGCCTGACGAGGCCTGGATGGAATGGAGCTCCAACTATTTATTATGACCTTCTGTCTATGACTTTGACTAAGGGCTCCTCTCTCCTTGCTGATGATGATATGACAACCTTCTTCCTTGATTAGAAAAAGGAACCTCAAACTCTCCAATATCTCTTCTTCACTATGGCAAAGAAATCTAGTGGAGTGACAAGTCTTATACAACGAGGGCAGGGGATTGGGTAGAGGATGATAGCAACCATCCTTAGGCGACCTCCATATGAGGTACTTTTGTGCAGTGTACTCGTAGCCCAAGCCAAATATGGTCTTCTTAGGATCCAGTTGTATGGGATCGGTTATCCCTTGAAACTTTGCTCCAAGACCTTTGCCGGGTTCATATCCAAATTTTGCATCATTTTCTCACTCTTATTCCTCTAGGGTTCCCCTTCAAAAGCCATGTCCACTTCTATGTCTTCGATCTCATTATTTGTTTCATCATTACCTTCTGTTATGAAGAGATTCCCCAATATTTCTAGTATAATATCTTCCCCATCCTCACCATTATCGAGAAACCCTGCAGAGTGGAAGATTTAGTATAATAATGGTACAAAATTAAATATTTTCCCATCTTTGACTGTCTGGCCATCATCCACGTAGCCCACCCCGAAAGTGTTCCCCTTTAAAATAAGGGGTATGGGTTTAACTATCCCTTGTAATCTGGCATCGATACCCTTATCTTCTTTATACCCCCAGTAATGCATGTAGCTTAAAACATTCTCTTCAATGTTTCTCCTCCACCGACGCTTGTAGCTCCAAGCACCCTCTTTAATATCTCCGAACAGCTCTAGAGTGTCAAGACTCTCTTTTATTATTTCACCATGTATCATCACTTCTTGATGATCATACTCAAACCTAATGTATTGGTACAATGTGTAAAGGACTGCGCCAACCATGTAAATCCATGGACGTCCGAGTAATAGGTTGTATGGAGCAGGAAAAACCATTACCTGGAAGGTTATGGGAAAAGTAGCAGCACCCATCACCATGCTTAGTGTAATTTCTCCAATGATGCTTCTTTAGGATCCATCAAAAGCTTCCACATTCCCCTCCCAAGGTAGAATCCTAGTCAAATCTACTTCCCAACTCATTAAAGTAGCCAAAGGACAAATATTTAGGGCCAAACCTGGATCAAACAACACTTGGGATATCACTTTTCCTCAATATTGCATTGTAGCATGCAAATCTCTATTGTGTTACCATTCTTCAACACTTCCAACCAACTCCAAAATATGAAACATCTTTTTGTCAAGGCTATCTTTTCCTTCACCAGCGTATAGGGGATGTATTTTTTTCTCCATATATCACCAACTTTTGATGACCATACTAGAACTTAAGGCACTCGTGTAGTGTAGATGGGAATGCACTAGCTATATGAATCCATGGCCTCCCGAGCAACAAGTTGTATAAGGCAGGAACTTCCATCACCTGAAAATTTATGGGAAAATTGTTGGACCCATCACCATGTTTATTGTAATCTTCCCAAAATGTCTCTTTGGAATCCATTGAATGTTTTCACGCTCATTTTCCAGGTTTGCATTTTAGCTATATCAACCTCCAACCTTATCAAAGTATTCAAAGGAAAAATGTATAATCCCGAGCCTGGATCAATCAATACTTGGGATATCACTCTCTCTTCATACTGTATTGTGATGTGCAAAACCTTATTGTGTGCTCTCCTTTCAGGTGGCAATTCATCGTCATAGAAGGATATATTGTAAACTTCAAACACCTACCTTACCATGTCGGCCCTTTCTCCACCTGTTATAGTAATCGAAATATAGGCTTCACTTAAAATCCTCGTCAAAGACTTTTTATGGTTCTCAAAATTCTACAATAATGTCAAGATAGATATTTGGGATGGAGTTTTATTCAGTTGTTCGCTACAGGATACTCTTTGTCATGTACTTTTCTCAAAATACCATCTTCCTTAATTTCTATGGCGGGCTACTTCCCATTGCTAGAATTCCCTTGGAACAAAGTTTCAGGTGAATATACTCTTCCCGATCTAGTCACACCTTGCACGACATCTGCTTCAACCACCTTTCCCTTTCCAAGAATATTCTTCTCATAATTCTATGAGACTGTGTGAGAATTATAAAATACCGGGGAGGCACTCATAACTGTGAAATGATTTCTAGGTGTGGCTACTCAACTTCAAATGGTGCCCATATCTGTTCACCAATAGGAGTACCCTTCTCTTTTTCAATAAGCCAAATAGAATTTTCCAAGTCTACCTCTTTATCAACTTCATGCATATTCACATGTTGGCCCATAAAAGGATTGTTGCTGATATTTGGTACAGGGCCTTTCAACTGAATGACCTTGGTATTGATCAACTACTAAATCTTATTTTTCAGGGCAAAACATGCATCAATGGGATTCCTTTTTATCCCAGAGTCATAGACATAAGTCTGATCACGGCGATACCATATAGACTTAGTATCAACAGGCACGAGAGGAATGGATGTTATATATTTTTCTTCTTATAGTCATTCATATAATTAAGCTATGGGTTCCGTAAAAGGGGTGTATTATTTCTTCTCAAAATTAGCTTTGGGTTGTGAGAAGGTTGGAATGTTGGAATATGAATGGGTCGAGATGCTTAGACATAAGCTAGTTGTGCATTATATATAGGATAGGTAGGGATTTAGAATTATAGGCACATTTAATATAGAGTATGTGTTTGGTATAGTAGGGTTTGATGTGTCACTGGGGGTTGTAATTGGTAATGAGATATTAGGTACAATATCAGAGTTTGTGGATAAGGTGATGGAGGTAGAGTAGGGGTTTTGTAACTTGGAACACTCTCTGGAGTCTGGGCTGCCACCACCGCACCTATCTCATTTTTTTCTTGTTCTCCAAGGTCCCTCTATACTGTGAAGTTCTTAAAAATTTCAGACTGATGATACTTCCATTCTTAAGACATTTCTTCTAACATTTCCCCACCTTGATGATCTCAACGGAACTTTTATCAACAACATTGTTCATTTTCCTAAGGTATTGTGGCTCTTGCGCGCAAATGAAATATTTTTTCATTTGGATTATTCTATTGGGGGCCGAGCTCTTGTAGCCTCAGACCTCCACCTTATAGCATAATCCTAAAATGACTCATTTTGTTTCTTCCTTAATGTCTACATGTAGAACCAATTAGGAGCATTGCCTATATTAAATCCAAATCTCTCCATGAAGTCAGATGCCATATCTTCCCATCAAGTCCATTTCTTTACATCTTGTTCAATGTACTATGTTAAAGCCTCCCCAATGAAACTTCTCATGAATATCTTTATTCTTGTCTTTTCGTTCTTCCCAACTCCTGCCAGTTTATCACAATACATGCGCAAATACTTCGTGGGATCTCCAGTTCCGTTGTATAGCTTAAATTTTTTAGGTTTGTACCCCTATGGCAAATCAAAATCAGGGTGAAGACACAACTTTTCATAGCTGAGCCCTCTCAATCCTTTACTTCCCTTTAATTATCTTAACCTCCCAACAACAGATTGCATGGTAGTGTCTTTTTTTTTAAGAATCAAATGTATGCTGAGGGTAGGTATATGGAATGGTTTCAACATATCTGGGGTTTGGAGTATGGCTACCAGATGCATGATGGTAATATATGTTTTGGACATTTTGGTTTGAAGGATTTTGTGGAGGTATAAAGGTTGAGTATTTGGGATCTTGGATATATTGGGTAGGCACATATAGTGTGTTTTGGATGTTTTGGATGGTATTTGGGAGACTTTGGATCTTTAGAGGAGTTTGAGATTGAAATGGTGACATTTAATCTTGGAGTAGGGCTTTGGGATTTTGGGACGGTATGACTGTCGCCTTGTGGGTTAAGAGGGGTATTCATGTGACAGAAAGTATGGCTAAGATGCGCACCTGCTTCAACTCTCCGTGTAACTCCAACATCCTCTATTCTATTTTTAGTATCATTTCATTCTATCCAGTGACATTTTCATCCTCTGAGTTAGTGCCATCTTTGTCCATTAGATTGTGATGATCTCCTATTACTTATTTACCCATATGACTTGTAGGTGAAAGAGGAGGATAAAAAGGAGCCTCTTTTAATCTAGTGTGGTAGGCCAGGGTGCACAAATTAACCTTTTGGGAGAGGGAAAACAAAAATAAAAAAAAAAACAAAACAACAACAACAAGAATTAATAAGTAGTACGGTAGTGACAAAAAGAATTAAACAAAATAGCACACAATAAGCACGTTGTTTGACATTTCCTATTTTGGGAGCCTCTTTTGACCCAGAGGTAAGCCTATTGTTATTAGAGAGATAAATATACCATAAAATTATGTCATGTGCTCATAAATGATAAACCCTCAAAATTAAAACTTTACTGAACTAAATTTTCTCATAAATTGAAAGAAAAAATACAAGAAAATCGTATGGAAAACTAAACTAAGTTCTAAAGTATCTTTCTCTTGGCTCTCTTTCTGGTAGGCCCCTAGAGCTTTGTCGAAGCGATGGTGGCTAGTTAGGAAATAGAATAATGCCAAAGCTCCTTCCATACTTTCCATTCCAAGACATTCTTTACCTTGTTAGTCAAATTCATAAAGTTGGGGGTTACACTGAACCTACAAAATAAAGTGTTAGCCTACCCCACCCCCAAAGAGCAAACGACAATATTTAGGCGTATTTATCTTTCAAAATGCACACAAGTAATGAGACATTCTTTTTCGAGATTATGAAATCCATTAGAACTTAGGGCAAGGTTTTTTAAACAAAACATCCTAGGTTTTGGAATGCCCATTCCTTAGAAAAGGAATAAACAGTTAGGATCTAGGAATAAGAGTGGTTACATGACACGGTCCCCTTAAGCGGACAACTTGAGAGTGAGAAAGCTCATGATTGTCGATGCATCGCTGATCGGTTAATTCATAAGGAATTTCCCTTATAGTGTTTTAGAAAAAGAATATTCGTGCAACCACACAACCATTCATAAAAAAAGAGGTTCCAAGTGGCAGAAAATTTTAGCGGAATAAAAGTTATAGAAAATAGTAACACATAGCAAAAAATGCAACAACATATTCAACAAAAGAAAATAAATACAAAAAATAAGACAACATATAGTCAAACAACAAGCAAAAAGAGAGAAACAAATAGACATGGAGAGATACGTACAAAAAAGCACATAAAGGGAATGGAGAAAGGACTAATATGTAGAAAATAAATAATGATGTTAAAGCAAATAATATTACGAAAAATACAAACATCAAAAAATAAAATTCAGGTAAATAATAAAATCCCATATAAAATATAAATTCATAATGTTTAGAACTTATGTATCACCAACAGAGTCGACATGCTATCGCGCCTCATTTTTCTTGCAAAAAGTGGGTATTGGCTTTAGTGTTAAGTACTAGGTGTGTGTATTGCATGTTAGGGACCAGGGACCAAAGTGGACATATGTGGTGATTGATAATGACATGATGGCATATTGACAGAGGAAGAAATGATCGTGCATATTGACTGGAGAAGTAAATAAGTTGAGCTTTTTGATACAAATAACAATAAGGGACCAGGTCCCTAAGTTGCATGATGGTGGAAGCATGGTTGGTGTTGCATGAGAGGGTGAACATTTATCTTCAGTAGTGGTAATCATACTAATTAAATGTGATGAATGTGTAGTTTATGCTCAAAACTCTATGGCTGGTTTGTCATCATAAAAAAGGAAAAAAAATTATTGTATCTTATTTTGATGACGAGCAGATGACTATAAGGGACCAGGTCCCTAGATGTTCAAAGCTAAAGTACAGCTAACACACGTCTACACAGTTTTATCCTTTTGTGTAACAAACTGCACAGGTGCTGCTTGTAGTATTTAGGACACCTGTTCTAATTACACTTCAACCCTTATCATCACTCAACTATAAAAGAAAAAGAATGCTTCTCTATCAAGTAGGTTTTCCAAATCCTGAAAGCTGAAGAGAGAAAAAAGGAAAAAACTCAATATTCAACATTGCTCAAGTTCTTATTTATTGTTTGTACTGAAATAGCAAATGTTCTTGAGTCTATTTTGAGTCTGTAAATAAATTACCCATTCTATAAGAGTAATTCTCTTTTCTTCTTATTTTTAGAGTGCTTTAGGTAAAGTTGCCTAAGCTTTAAACTGGTTAGAGTTAACCAGTGCTGTGGAGTCTTGGCAGAGCTGTCAAGTTGAGCTTGTAGTAAATTTACTACAACCAGGAGGAACCTAGATTTAGGTTCATTAGAGTTTGTAATCAAGAGTTTGTTTATTGTGGAGTTTTGGGTGCTTGTGAGGGCAAACTGTGGTTTTTTCTTCCTTGCGAAAGGAAGTTTCCACATTAAATCTTGTGTTCTTTAAAGTTTCCTACATTATGTTGTGTTCCTGGTTATATTATTATTATATTGCTTATGACTAGTTTTGAGGGATCTGGTCCCTTACAGTGTGGTGCAGCCTACAAAGTTTCAACAGTAGGATTTAACGTGACAACTATTTTTAGGATGGTTAAAGTATGAGAGTTGCCACCTAACTAATTGAGGTGCGTAAGGGCATCATTCTATTACAAACTTATTTATTATTTAGTCTAGTTTACCAAAAATCAGATAAGGATTCAAATTACCTCTAATGGAAGGTGTTAGGCACCTTTCGAGGTTCACAAATATGATTTCAGTAGGAATTTGTATATTATGTGGAGATTCTATGTGATAATAAAAGGTCAACTATTTTATTAATTTAACGTCACTAAGTGAAAGAATGACCAATAAAGAAGACATGAGACTTAATTATTTTTATTATTAATATTATCTAGGTTATGCATTAAGCAAAACAACAAATCAGACAGGCAAGACGACGTAAGATACACAACTTATATAGTAAAATTTTATTAAATAAGAAAACCTAAACTACCCCAAACACTTAAAACATGTAAAGTAAGTAAAGAGAAAACGAATTGTAATGATCCTTCAGGTCATTTTTCATGTTTCCGCTTATTTTTACCATTTGAGATTTTTCATAGATGCCCCAAGTCATTTATGACTTCCTAAAACTGATAGTTTGGTTACCAGACAACTCGTTTGATTTTTAGGACCAATTCCCCATTTAGAAGTCTTCGTTGGTTCCTAATGTCCATCGAGCAAAAACTTCAGTAAAACAACCTCGAATGTAAATTCTAATTGCACCAGTAGCTCCATAATATTGATTTTAGGCTAGGAATACCCTTGTTTTGGGTCCTAATACACCCGACTTCATTTCGACCTATTGATCGAAAAGTTAAAAATTCGAAAGCTATGGGTGTGGGGTCCACAATTAGTTTGAATGACCCCAGATGAAAAATATGACTTCACCAACGCATTTTAAACATTGAATTTAGTGTGGTTACATATTTCATTTGCAAAACCTAAAGTTTGAATGAGTCCGGGAGATCAAAAATAAGTTTTGACCTTGCAGACCCCATTTAAGCGCATATAAAAAAACCCTTTGGTCGAATTTTGGCCATTTTCCACTTCCCTTTGAACACTAGAAGCTCTAAAATGACTTGGTAACTTTAAATTGATTCTTTGTAGTGATTAATAAGCTTGAGTAACATATATATATATATATATATATATATATATATATATATATATATATATTCGTGATTAACAACGAATTTGAGGTAAGAATTCTTCCATTTCATGCTCTAATTTCTTGAATTTTTGATCAAATCCCAATTAGCTTGAGGGCATGATTTTATCCCAAATAAGCTTGGTTTTCACTTTATTCTTGAGGGTTATGATTCCCTAATAATATTTGAATGTTAGGTTGATCTCGAAAATGTATTTTCCATACGTGGGACCCACTTGGAGGGTTTTGCTGTCGGTTTTTAACCCAAAGCACAATGGTGCAATATGGGTATTAAAATTCTTGTAATAATGTGTAGATTGTATTTTTAATATCTTGTCACCTTGAAGAAGATTCTCGGTACAGAAAAGTAAAAGTTTAGCAGTTCGTGAGCTTTCTTTGAATTTGAGGTAAGTTAGGCTTACTTCTTGTTAGATTAAACTATGTTATAGTATAATTGTGACGTTTTGTTAGATTGGGAGTGGTTCTAGGTGTTGGATTGATTAAATTGTAACACTTAGGATTATTTTAATTATTTAGGCCATTTTAACTCATATTTTTGAATACTTGACGTGTAGGTTAGAATCTTGGTTATTTGGACTTCATGTCTCGTGGATGACATAATAATGCCCTAGTTGCTTTAGTTAGATTAGAGTGACCTTGACAATCATGTTAGGGGTAAGTTAGCCCTAGTTACCTACACTTGTGACAGTGTTTTAGTTTTCATGAAGGAGTTATGAGTGATGCTTGAGATAGACTTTTACCTTAAGACTATTGTGGCTCGTTATTCATCTAATACTTGACTTAGGAACCTTAGCTTAGTCCCAAGTAGAATATGGAATTAGTGTATACTTTGGTATATTAGTTGTGGGTTCTTGACCCATCTTACGTTTGGATTGATATAGTGTCCTTTGAGGCCTTAGATGTTTGTTAAATACTTAGAGAATTCACTTGGGAACATGATGGATAGCTTTAGTAAATGAATTATGCTGACTACATTAGAAGTAATAGAATTTGGTTATTGACTAAATTATGTTTAATTCTATGAGTAGCTATGGATTTTGCAATCAATAAATTCCATGACTACGTTACCATTTGGACCATTGACTAGACTATTATTTTAGGCTCTGGGCTATGATATTATTTATGTTATGCTTTTGTCTAGTAACCAAACCATTGATTATCCTACAAAGCCCTCTCATTAATAATATTGTTAGTCTTGATACTAAGGCTTTAGGAGGCATATTTATTGATTTCATGAGGGGCAATGCTACAAACCATGTTGAACCCGATAATGCATTATAATATTCATGTATATATATTCATACATCTATGGATAAATTATACTCAACGATGAATGATGATATGTGAAGGTATGATCTTTATTACTTCTTTTTTACTTTAGCCTTCGTGGGGCTTGTCATTTACTTTTGACCTCGTAGGGCTTGCACTTTACTTTAGTTCTTGTGGGGCTTGTCATTTACTTTAGCCCTTGTGGAACTTGTCTTTTATTTATTCGCGTGTATTTATATATATTGATGTTATGATGATGCCCGGCAAGGACGGAGGATATATTGATGTTATAATGATTCCCGGTAAGGCCAGAGGATATATTGATATTATGATGATGTCTGACAAGGCCTAAGAATGTATTGACATTATAATGATGCTCGATTCAAGTCCAGAAGATATTTTGGTGATATTGATACTCGGTTGAGTTCAGAGGATATATTGATAATATTGATACCCGGTTCGAGTATGGAGGATATGTTGATATTGATAATCGGTTCGAGTTTGGAGGATATGTTGATGATCTTAATACCCGGTTCTAGTCTGGAGGATATGTTGATATTTATATGTATGATATATATATGTATGTATATACATATATATATATATATATATATATGTATGTATATATAGGGTGAGCTCTTGGAGTTTCGAGTCGCCTGTTTCCATATATCTTTGATTCAATCTTTTGTATTCAAGATAGATGTATTAACTAATTAAGATTCTTGGGTTGTATTTCTTTTACTATCATATTTAGGTGCTCTTATACTAATATTACCAGGTCGTGTTATTGGTATACGTGGTTGATTAGCTTTTAATACTAGAACATTAATTATATATATCTTGTATTTATTGATTTTAACCTAGTTGGACAACTCCTGCTTAATTAACTCATTGCATTAGCTCTGAGTTATGATATTGACTTACCTACTAGCGGGAATTGGTAGGTGCCATCATGACCTGTAAATCGGATCGTGACAATGACATGTATCCAATTTGCAAAAAATACGAAAACTAGTCAACATTTATTTATCAATGCAATTACACCATTAAATCTTTGGGGAACATGAATTTCAATCTCAACAGTACCAGTCCTAGATAAAATCTTGTAGTCCCCTTTACCATCAAGGATTGACAAATGGAAAACCTCTCCCTCTTTATATTCTAGCACATCTAAATTAATAGGAATAATAATAATCAAAAAACATTACTAACTAAGTCAGTACAACCTAATACATAGTGAATTGTGCTATTGAAATCAAGATACTTTCGTAAAATAAGCTGTTTTGCAACAAGAAAATGTTGTTAAGGGTACACAAAATCTGTATTTTCGCAACACTACTTCAACACAAGTTCAAGAATAAATCAAGAAGACTTATGAAGGTTTCCAACACCTTCAACACAAGATCAAAATGATCTTTCAAAGAAATATGTTTTCAGTTTCTTAAAGAAAAATAGATGAAGTAGAAGAAACCAAGTCCTCTGAATTCACATTGTCCTTAAGGAAATAATTCCCCTCAAGTACCCGAGGTTGCGGAATTTTCCTCCCAGGATAAAATAGCTTCATAACCAAAATATAGCAGTACCTCAAACTTTCTGGTTCTCTTCGAACTCACTCAACTGGAGATGATCATACAAAGTTTTTAGAAGAAAGAGAATATTTTTCTTATTCAAAAATTTTTCATACTAAACCTATGGAAAAAATGTAGGTTTATATAACCATAAAGGGCCCTTTCGAAAGGTGGCAATGGTTCATCCAAAAAAGTGTATCCTTCGAAAGAGTCATGTCTGTTTATTCGAAATATTGTGTCTTTTTTTTTTAATAGACACAACTATCCAAAAGTCACTCCTTTTCCAAAATAGTGTGTCGTTTCCTCAAAGGGTTGTCTCTCCATTTTCCATTCACACCAATTGAACCCAACAATCCCCCACATGAATGGGAAATGACTATTCTTTGTAAAACTTTACGGATAAGTATATGATCATCAAGCAAAGATTGATTGCATCTAGATAAGTGGATTTCCCTTTGAACCTTCCATAGTGAACATGCATCGGATGCACTCAGTCATCGGTAGATTTGATATGTTTGGACCGTCGAGCTTTAATGTAAACCTAGATAACACATATCACATAACCAGCCTTTTACCATTTATGGTTCTCATGATTTTGTTCGTTTCATCTATGAACACATCCCGGTATCATGGGAGGTTAGAGAATAGGCCTTTACTAACATTCTCCTTGAAGCGGCTTTGACTTCGCCTTTACATAGGTGATTTCTAAATGTTCAATCCTATAGATTAAACTATTTAGTCAAATCTTCCAAATTTAGATAATCATTAAAAGACTTCACACCATAAGTCTTATCCTTGTTTACTAAAATTGTCTATATCATGAGAATTGGTTGGGTATATTGACAATGTTGAACCTGTCAGACACAACTTTGTTTGATCTCCTTGAACCTAGCTCTTGGGATCTCCAGTATGCTAGGTAGAGTTACCGCCACACTGACTTGTCCTAGGCTGTAAACCCATTCCCTTAGATATCCTCTCAACTCCTTCTTTAGATAGACCTTTTGTAAGTGGATCCGACACATTATCCTTTGACTTCACATAGTCAATAGTGATAATTTCACTAGAGAGAAGTTCTCTAACAGTATTATGTATCCGTATTATATGACGAGATTTACCATTGTACATCATGTTCCCTGCCCTACCTATTGCCGCTTGGCTATCATAGTGCATACATACTGGTGTCACTAGTTTGAACCAATAAGGAATATCTTTCAAGAAATTCCGGAGCCATTCTACTTCTTCACTGGCTTTATCTAATGTGATAAACTCAGATTTCATTGTAGAGCGAGCAATAAATATCTGTTTGGATGATTTTCAAGAGACTACTCCTCCACCGATAGTAAATACATATCTACTCATGGATTTTACTTCGTTCGATCCGGTGATCCAATTTGCATCACTATATCCTTCAAGTACCGCAAGATATTTATTATAATGCAAAGCATAGTCTTGAGTGTATTTAAGATAACCCAAAACTCTTTTCATTCCCATCCAATGAGTTTTATTAGGATTACTCATGTACCGACTCAACTTACTAAAATAGCACATGTTATGTCTGGTCTTGTACAATTCATGATATACATTAAACATTCCAACACTCTTGCATACTCCAACTGTGAGTCACTTTCACCTTCATTCTTTTGAAGTGCAAAGCTCACGTCCAATGGAGTCTTGGCAATACCAAATTTCAAATACTTGAATTTGTCAAGTACCTTTTTAATATAATGAGACTGTGATAATGTCAACCCTTAGGGAGTTCTATGGATTCTTATTCCTAAGATCACATCCGCAAATCCAAGGTCTTTCATATCAAACTTGCTCTCGAGCAGTCGTTTTGTAGCATTTATGTCATAAATGTCTCTAAAGATGATCAACATGTCATCAACATACAAACAAACAATGACTTGGTGATTTGGAGTGTCTTCAATGTAAAACATTTATCACATTCATTTATCTTGAATCTGTTTGCCAATATGGTTTGGTCAAACTTTGCATGCCATTATTTAGGTGTTTGTTTTAGTCCATAAAGTGACTTAACAAGTTTGCACACCTTATTTTCCTTTTCTGGAACCACAAAACCCTCAGTCTATTTCATGTAAATTTCTTCCTCTAATTCTTCATTTAGAAATACTGTTTTTACATCCATTTGATGGATTTCAAGACCATTATGTCGTCGGAGTAGAACTTTTAAGAAAAGGCAATTTATAAGTGAGTAAAGTTGAGGACCTAGAATTTAGGGATCGTGGGTGTCTGAGAGGTCTAAACACACATATTGATGCTAGCTTTAAAGTTTCACCTAAAAACCAAAGCACCCATCTATCTTCTGGTTTACTGGGTGTTTTTCTATGTCAGATACCAATTTTAATACATTGTTTATAGAATTATACCTAATTTGCGTTGGATTTAACGGGTGTCGGCGCACCCTAGTATTGACCTTAGGTTCTCTCCTGAGTGAGTATAATGACATGATGACATAAAATTTAAATACATTAAGTTAATTGTTCTTTAATATTATAAACGTATAAAAATAAGGACAAATTATAAAATATCTTCCTCCAATTAAAGAGAAAGTCACATTCTTTATTCATGTAGAAAAATTTAGTAGGCGTTTGACCATGAAAATCGAAAATATAGTTACTTTATTTAGAATTGTTCACGTTGAAAATAGAGTTGGAGTTATGTTTGGCCATAGTATCTTTGAGTTGATATTTATAATTCAAATGTATTTTTAAGAAAATGTAAAAAGTGAAAAGAAATTTAAAAAATTTAAAACTTTATGATGATGGAGTTATTTAATGAAGAAAAAAAATTAAAAGTGCAAAAAGTAAAATCAAAATTTTCAAATACAACTTCAAGTTGTATTTGATTTAGTGATGGCCAAACACGTTTTTGGAATAAAATAAAAATATATTTTGGAATATAGTGAATATTATCTATGGGCAAACGGGTCGTTAAAAGTGAGGACAGAGCTGAAGTAGAAGAGACAAAAAGGGAATCCATAAAACTTCAAGAAGTGATTAAATAGGAAAGAGAGATCCCAATAGTTCAAGAAGAGACTGAACAGAAAAGAGATGCTCCAGTTTGCTGACATATATGTATCTCATTATTTCCTTTTTGATAGTTTTGTGCATGAGGTTGAGATAATAAAAAGGCATGTTTACCCCCCCCCCCCCCCCCAAACCCCCCCTCCCCCCCCCCCCCCCCTCCCCCCTCCCCCAGCTAAACTTGTCACGAAAACTTACTTTAGCTATTAAACTTAACTTGTAATTATTTACCTAATTAAACAATTTTCGCGTAAATTATATTACCCCCTTGAGGGCTGACATGGCCAAAAAAAAATAAAAAGAAAGCGCGTTTTAACTAAAAAAAAGTAAAAAAAAAAATAAGTGGGCCCAATTTTAAATTTTCAGCCAATAATATTTCTTCTTCCTCACAACCCACCACGCTCTCTCTTTTTTTTTTCCTCACACCCCACCACCCCTCTTCTTTTTCTCCATTTTTCTTCACCACCATCATCAACCAACTCCAAAGAAAATACATCGAAAATATTTTTTCATATGAATTTCTATAATAAGTTCAGTTTTTCATAAAAAAAAACTTTAAAAAATTAAATATTTATTCCATCACAATCAATTTTTCTCAATAACTAAACTAATTCAAATTTATTGAATTCTTATTTTGATGAACAATTGAAAATACTCATATGAAAAATACTGAAAAATTCATATTGAGATTGAATAGAAGAAAATTTGGATTACAATTATAATATTTTTAAAATCAAATTTTAAAGATTTGTATAAAAAATAATTAAAAAAAGTTGAAGAAGAAAGAACGCGAGGGAGCGGGGGGGAGGTTGTGGAGTATTTGTAGATTGTTACAAAGGAAGGGTTTGAGTGGGGTGTGGGCGGGGGAGGGGTGTGGCGGTTGAGAGGGGTGAAGAAGAAAGACAGGGGGAGAGGGGTGGGGGATTTTTTTAATTTATATATATATATATATGAAATAATTCTTACTTTTTTTTTAGGTGAATTCGACGTGTCAACGATGTGGCGCTGACTTGAGACGAGTGTATTGCACTCTCTATTGTGAGAGTAGAATTACGTTTTTGGGGTGACATATAATTCACGCGAAAGTTGTTTAGGGGGGTAAATAACTACCGATAAAGTTAAAGTGCTAAAGTAAGTTTTGGCGACAAGTTCAGTGGGTAAACATGCCTTTTCCCAAAAATTTTAAAAACTTCTTACTATTGAAGTTATCGTAGGAAAAGGAAAGAGCAAAGTGGACGCAAATCTTACCCCTAACTCACGAAGATAAAGAGGTTATTTCTAAAATATCCAGACTCATGTAAAGTTGAGTTTGCGTAGTTGTATCCTAAAATTATTTTTTATGATAGTCAAATTGGAATTCTATTCCACTTATCCTAATATAAAATTCTCAACTATTATATTTTGGTCTAGGGTCATGGATATGTCGACGCTTTATAGATAATGTTAGATATATTTTTTTTCTGAATTCAACCCGAACAAGCTTGATTTGTATGAAACACGCATAAATTGTTTTAATGTGGAATAATTAAAATAGTTTCTAATTTTTAAATATCATAAAACGTTTTTTAATTGCTAATTGATTTTTCTACATTTTAAATTAAATATATAATTTATTAACGTGATACATACACGTGTGTGTGTATATATATATATATATATATATAAGAACCGTTTCGATACAACCAATGGTAAATTTCAATTTTTTAGTGACTAATGATATATCAGTTTGTAAAAACCTACTCATTACTCCCTCTTTCCTACTGTTTCTTCATGTTTTCATTCTTATTTTCC